>NC_048301.1:128773092-128902733 GCF_013100865.1 Trachemys scripta elegans
CCTCCCCCCCCCCCCCCCCCCCCCCCCGCTTCTCTCTGAGGCTCTGTGGAGACCCACTTGTCCTGGGAAGTGTTCCAGTTATGCAGACTGCACCCCCGTGCAGAAGGGTCCTGGCCCCCTCGTGCGTGTTCTGTATTGCAGTGGGTTGCACTGGACCGGGCCTGTGGACTGTAGGGTTTCCAGGGCCAGGGCTCTGTTATTGGGTCTTTTGTACGCCTGTAAATGATGTGTCCCTCCATTCAGCGCCTCCTGCCAGGGCAGAAGCAGAAGAAGAAGCGCCAGGAGCCCACGCTGGAAGCCAAGCCCAAGAAATCGAAAGTGAAAAAGTTGGACAACCCAAGCCCGGCAGAGGAGCCCAGCACCCCCTCTCAGAGTAAGAGACGTGAGCAGCTCGACCTCAGCCAGGGACAGGCAGCCCCTGGGAGTTGCGGACGGGGGAGATAAGGAATCGGGGAAGGTTCTGAATCTCTCACACACCCCCCCACACCTGCTGCCCTCCTGGCTGTGCATTCCCTGAACAAATTACTCTTCTGTGCCGGCTTCCTGCCTCTCTCCTCTCCAGCAGCGCTGGGACAGCCAGCAAAGCCCTGGGCTTGTCCCCAGAACAAGGCACCGGCCCTCTCTGTGTGCCAGTGCCTGTGCTGGGACTGGGACTTGAGAATCCCAGCTGTGCTGGTAGGAGCTGTCCGGCGTGCATGGCCCCTTACAGGGCACGAAACCAGCTGCTGGTAGAAGAGGTTGAGCCCCTGTCTGTGGTGGTGCCTTGCTGTACTGCCCACAAAGCAGTGCCAGGCCGGCCGTGCACACAGGCAGACACCTCCAGGCATTTAGCCTGGCACAGTGCCTAAACTTTGCCTCCAAGACGCAGGCCTGTGCTCTGGGAGTGACCCCCGCAAAGCGTATTTGGACCTAGACATGAGCCAGGGCCAACCCCATCTGTATGCCCGTACAAGCCCCTAAATATAGGGGCGTCCCATGTATGAGCTCTCCCTCCCGGCACCCGTAGCCTCCCCTCCCCACTCTGATCCACCCACTCTGGAAGATCACCTCGGGGCCTCACTTCCATGGCCTCCAAGAGACAAACGGCCCCCCCATCCTTCCCCAACGAGAGACACCCCCATCCACTTCTCCCCTCCTGCAGTGCGCTACGGGGTAAGTGGAGTCTGACTTCATTCCAAGCCGCACCACACCGAGCATGTGCCGTTCCGCCCCCACTGCCAACTCCCTGCCTGTCCCGGTCTGTGTTTCTGTCCTCACTCTGGCCGCTCTCGCCGCATGCAGCTGTCAGGAAACTGAGGAAGAAGAAGGAGGAGAAACTGGAGGAGGAGAGTGAAAAGCAGCCCTACCCCAAATCCACCAAAGAGCCCAGGAAGAAGAAGGAAAGTCCCACGTCGCATTTCAGTGTGGCCAAAGCCTCGAAAAAGAAGCAGGGTAAGAAGGCGTTGGGCCGCTTCCACCCACGGGGTCTCTAATGCATGCTGCACACTCTCACACCCGCCACACCCAACCCTGGTACACAGCCACGACCAGACACACACCAGCATACAGGCCACAGGCTCCTGCCTGTGTCACAATCCAGCCACACACACTCACAGCCCAAACACAACAGCCAGGCCTGCACGCCACAACACAAGTGCACCCTCGCATTACCACGGCAACACAGCTTCACCACGCATACCGGGCCAAACACAACCCTTGTACACTGGCATTGTGCTCCCAATCCAACACACTGCTTTGCACTCACAACCCGATCCAAACAGTTACGCCATGCAAATGCAGTCCACACACACATTCATTCATTCATTTTATATATATATATATATATACGTGGCATTCACAATCCAGGACACAGCCCTGCACATATCCCACAATCCAAAAATCACACTGCAACACAATCTTCATCCAAACACAAAACAGCATCGTGCGTCCCAGTCCAACCCAGCCCTCCCACACACACTGTGCACTTTCAATCCAAACCCATCTGAAAGCCTGCTTGAAAATGCTCTCGGCACCACTGACGAACCGACCCCCTCCACCCCTAAAAGGCAATGAAAGGCCGCGTCCTGGGAAAGTCCCCAGCTCCCACATAGGGTGAGTAAGACCCGGCTCTGCTTTCGGAGGACAGCTGCACAGATCGGGCAGGTGGCTGTTGCAGTTTTCGGCCCCATTCTAATGCCTGTCCTCTAATGCACGCCAGGCGAATATTTCACCCACCCTGACCCACCAGCTCCTGTTCATTGGTGGGGGTCTGTGGGCAATTGCTCCATTCCTAGTTACTGTCTCTCCAGGGGAGGGAGGAGGCGAGGGATAAAGGAAAGGACTCCCTGTGGGATGCATTTACTGCACAGACTCCTAGGAAAAGCCCAGGAGGCAAGACAGTCACTAGGTGGCAGCCTTGTACCACACGCCCCCCCCTCCCCCACCACCTCCACAAACACACAAATTCTCTCACTCTCCTGCATAATACAGTGGCCTTTATTTTCTAACCTGCTATTTCCTACAGGGTAAACTCCTGAGGTAAAAAGCTCTAGCGCCTGATCTACACTGGGGGAAACACCCCAGCATTTCCAACCAGGTTTGAAACTGGTTCAGCTGGTGTAGTGTAGTCCAGACTGGCCAAACTGGTTCTCAAAGTGGTTTGTGTGTGTGTGTGTGTGTGTGTGTGTGTGTGTGTGTGTGTGGAGGGGTTCCCAGTGTGGGCCCAGTGAAGTCAGAGCAGCCCTCCGGACTGGAGGTTTCTAAGAAGGCTTTTAAGCACACTTTTACGCTTTCTTCTCACCCAGATTGATCCCATTTACACTGGCTGGCCAAGCCAGTTAGAAACCAGTTTTCCAGGATTCGTGATCAAATTTGGTTTGAGCCCCAGCATGGATTAGACTCCCAGATACTGGGTGAGTGAGGTGTAAGCAATGGGTGACATATGGCAATGGGTAGGTCCAGGTCCAGTGGGCCCCAAGCTAGTCCCCAGCTGTGGGGAAAGTTCCTCTAAACAGGGCAGGCGGAGCCGTCGACACAGTCACGTATTAACGTGGCTATGTCCATTTTTCTTTAATCTTCTTCTCATCCCTGTTCCGCTCCCTCCCCCCATCCCCGCACTTCCAGAGGACTCTGAGGAGGAGGAAGAGGAGGAGGCGGAGAATAATGACCCACCGAAAAAGCCAAAAAAGAAGCCCCCCAAAGAAATCCCAGCTGGAGAAAGCAGGGAGAGAAAACCCAAGCCGAAAGGTCAGCAGCTGGAGCCCCGGAGAAGGGGCTGGCATGTGGAGGTGAACCCTGGGGGGAGTGAGCCCTGCTGCGTGAGTGAGAGGAAGGATGCTCCAGCAGTGAGGGCGCTAGAGTAGGACTTGGGGGAGCTGGGTCAATTCCCTGCTCCTCCACAGACTCCGGGTGTGACCTTGGGTAAGTCACTCCCCCTTTACGAGCCTCAGTCCCCTCTCTGTGCGTTGGGGACCATAGGGAGTGAGGTGCTCAGATGCTATGGTGAGGCATGGCCTGGTGGAGTCCCCTCTGTCACTGGGGATCTGTGTGTGTACATCAGAATCCCTCTCCTGGAAACGTCCTAGGGGACAGGAGTGGAAGGATCCTTTTGCTGCATATTTCCATTTCCCTGTCAACTGAGGCAGCTGGGCTGGAGCTGGTGTTTCTTTGCCTGGCTTCGGGATCCCTCCTCTGCCTCCGCCTTGCGAGCAGACAGCCCGGGAGTCAGATGGAGCTCAGCATTCAGAGTTGTTCGCAGAGCTGAGCTTCCAAAGCCACTGCAGGGCATTGAGGGGCGGACGAGGCTCTTTCCAATCAAGCACCCTTGAGACTAAACCATGGGGGATTCACTTCTCCCAGCTGGAGTCCGAGTGCCTCACTGGGGACTCCAGCATATGGCTGAGGGAAAAGCACCTCCGCTGGCAGGGTGTTCTCAGCATTGTCTTCCAATTAGCCGTCTCCCAGAGGGACCAAGAGGGAATCTCTCTCCCCCGGGTCAGTGGAGCAGGCTCAGGCTAGGTGTTACGGGGGACACACTGCTAGAGAGCAGGAGATGGGGGCCTGGGACGCAGGCAGGTCATGGAGAGGGCAGCTCTGATCCAGGGAGAGCCAGGGCTCGGGGCTGGCCTGAGAGAAGCCCCAGCCAGAGATGGCGGGTTGCAATGGGTGGTTATTAGGGAAGTCGGCAGGACTAAGCGGTTAACACTCAGGCCAGGAATGAGCAGGGAGCACTGGCCAGCTGAGGCCCCAAGCCTCCTGGGAAGTGGCTGAGGGAGGAGGGCAGCAGAGGGCTGGGGCTGTCCTGTGTCTCCAGAGGTCCTGAAGTCATGTCCCTGTGTCCCCCTTCTCTCTCTCGTCTCCTCCCTGCCCCTTGCTCTCTCCCCTCAACAAACCTGGCTTTCCACCATTCCTCCCATTCCCTCTTTCCTTTCTCCCGGGCTTGTCCCCACTCCTCCCTGCTCTCTCGCCCTCCCTGCCCCATCTCTTACCCCTCGCTATTCCCTCCGCCCTCCCAGCTTGCTGCCCTTTCTCTCCCCTCCTGTCCTCACACTGTCTCCTTTCTCCCTCCCTGTAGGAGACAAAAGTGATTGCGATGCCAAGCCCAGAGCTGCCAAGCCCACGAAGAAGGAGCCAATGTCCATGTTCCAAGTGAGCGGGGACAAGAAGGAGAGAAAAGGCAAAAAGAAAGGTGAAGGGCGACAGCTGCCCATACATCCCCTGGGCCCCCAGAGCTCTCGTCATCCACAAAGGGTGCATGAGGAGTCACCACTGGTACCATGGGAGCCTTTGGGATATGGCTAGAGCTGAGTGGTCAGTTCTTGGATGGGAGACCTCCCAGGAAAACTCTGGTGATGCTTCAACAGGGGAAGCATCCTGCCCTGCCTCAGTGCTGACTCGGTTCCCCTGGCACGTGGCTGTACGACTTTTGGATGAGGTCTGTGCAATCAGTAATAGACCCATGGCATGTCTCCGAAGAGTGCAGGTGCTATATAAGAATGGCCATACTGGGTCAGACCAAAGGTCCATCTAGCCCAGTATCCTGTCTTCCCACAGTGGCCAATGCCAGGTTCCCCAGAGGGAATGAACAGAACAGGTAATCATCAAGTGATCCTTCCCCTGTCGTCCATTTCCAGCTTCTGGCAAACAGAGGCTAGGGACACCATCCCTGCCCATCCTGGCTAATAGCCATTGATGGACCTATCCTCCATGAACTTATCTAAGTTATTTTTTTTACCCTGTTATAGTCTTGGCCTTCACAACATCCCCTGGCAAAGAGTTCCACAGGTTGACTCTGCATTGTGTGAAGAAATACTTCCTTTTGTTTGTTTTAAACCTGCTGCCCATTCATTTAATTTGCTGACCCCTAGTTCTTGTGTAATGAGAAGGAGTAAATAACACTTCCTTATTTACTTTCCCCACACTGGTCATGATTTTATAGACCTCTATCATATCCCCCAATAGTTGTCTCTTTTCCAAGCTGAAAAGTCCCAGTCTTATTAATCTTGCCTCATATGGAAGCTGTTCCATACCCCTAATCATTTTTATTGCCCTTTTCTGAACCTTTTCCAATTCCAATATATCTTTTTTGAGATGGGGTGACCACATCTGCATGCAATATTCAAGATGTGAGTGTACCATGGATTTATATAGAGGCAATATGATATTTTCTGTCTTATTATCTATCCCTTTCTTAATGATTCCCAACATTCTGTTCGCCTTTTTGACTGCCGCTAGCCAGATCTTGACCAAATCCCACCCTGAGTAACTCCGTTCTCCTGAGCGAAATATCCCCTTGTCATGACAGATGTGTACGGTCCTTAGCTAACGTCTCTCGATGGCTTTGAGATCCTCAGACAAAAGACACGAGCGTTAGCACAGGGATCCGTAGCCCCTCTCTTGACTGATTCCTCTGTGCATGTGTCTGCCCCCATAGCCCCAGCTCTCACGAACAGCGAGGCGGAAGACGACTCTGATTCCAGCACCAAGCCAATCAAACCCGACACGAAAAAGGACACGGCTTCCATGTTCCAGGCGGGAGGAGACAGCCACAAAGAGAAGAAGACCAAAAAGAAAGGTGGGTGCTCCCTGAGTGGGGGGTGCACCATGGTGGGCTCTGGGCACAGAAGAGTACAAGTCCCATTGCTCAGGGCCAGCAGCAGGGCAGCACATGGGCAGATACCAGACACCTGGGGTTACGAACTCTTCCATCTTCGTCAGGTGGGGGTATTATTGTGAGTCATATGTTTGGGCTCTAGAGGAGGAGGATGTATTGCCCCCTGCTGGCTAATTTAGCTAGTGGAATCGGCCGTGTCCTTTGACTTGCCTTGTGCAGAAATGCCACAGTGGCCGCTTGCCCAGGCCTGGCCAATGTGATCGAGTTAGGATCCCTCCCTTTGTTGGCAGAGTACCCATCACATTGCTTCAGACATGACCTGCCGCCACCGGTTGGCTGTGCAGGTCATTTAAAATGCTCTGCTCCCGGACGACAGGCTGTGCCGAGGGTGGCCGCTGCCTCTATAAATCAATCCACCAGCGCCCTCCACCTGCCAGTGCACTCAGCTCCTCCCCGCCATCCCGCTGGGTTGACGAGTTCTGGGCCACTTCTGGGCAGCAGAGCGGGCAATGCCCATTGTGTGTTTCTGGTCTGCAGCTCTTCCCAAAGCCGCTGGAGAGGGGAGCGAGGGAGAGGCCTCGGAAAGCCCTCAGAAGAACTCCAATAAGAAAGGGAAAGGGAAGAAGTCCAAGAAGGTAAAAGGCCGGCAGGTCCGGGCTAATGGGCAGCGCGGGGAACGGGGGTTTCCTCACGGCTCCCTCACTCCTGGGTTATGGCAGCCCCAGAGCCAAGTCAAGGGGCATTTGCAGCAACTTTCTGGTGTTAATGCTGAAGGAGGGTGGGAGGATGCGCAGGCAGCCCATCTTGCAGAGCAGGGCCACGGAAAGAATAGAGGATGGGGCTGCCTAAAGGGGCCCCCAGCAGGTTCCCGTGACAGCTGGCGGGAGGGGGTTGCCCCGGCAGGTTCCCACAGTGGCTAGGAGGAGGAGGGGGTCGCCCCGGCAGGTTCCCGCAGTGGCCAGGGGGAGGAGGGGATCGCCCCGGCAGGTTCCCGCAGTGGCCAGGGAGAGGAGGGGGTCGCCCCGGCAGGTTCCCGCGGTGGCCGGGGGGAGGAGGGGGTCGCCCCGGCAGGTTCCCGCGGTGGCTGTGGGGACTAAGTTCAGAGAAGGGAAATGCTCAGGAGCCTGGCACTTGACCGGCCAGACCCAGGGGAAATGAGGAATATGGCCCAGGGAACAGCTCTGTGACTGGACAGGAAGGGAAAGGTACCAAAGCGAGATGCGGCCGGGCACACGTCACGCAGTGGTGGGTGTGTTTCTGGCTGCTAACTCTTTCTTGCCGGAAAGCCTTAGAGCCTGAAATGAGCCCTCCCTAAAGCCTTCTCCCCTTTCCATTCTGGGTGCCGGGCCACAGAAGGAGGAGAGGCCGCCATCCCCCATCATCGAAGTGGACAACCTGGAGGACTTTGTGCTGCGGCCGGCTCCTCAGGGGGTGACCATCAAGTGTCGGGTCACTCGAGACAAGAAGGGGATGGACCGGGGCCTCTATCCTACATATTACCTGCACCTGGACAATGAGAAAAAGGCAAGCAGTGAGGTCCCAGCCTATTAGACTGTGGAGTATCCCTCCCAGGGGAGCGGGGCAAGCCCCTCGCTCAGAGTGAGAGCTCAGTGGGGAACAGTTTTCCCACGGGAGTTTTTGCACAATTTTTCCCACCCTGAAATGAGGCGAAAAGTCCCCGTCTCAGAAAACACGGTGAGCCTATGATCATCTCAACCAGCATCAATCGAAGTGTTCCTTTTTGAGACGTTCGAAACGTTTAATTTCCACTTGGACCTTGTAACTTGGTTTTTAACCTGGTGTTAGTTGAATTGACAAAAGGGAAAGTCATTTTGAATCGTAAAGTGAACGGTTTTGTTCTGGACCTGTGGAATCGGCCGTCCTGGCAGCCTCAGCGTGTTTCAAACGTTCTTCGAATCGGGAGATTGGTTGAAACCGACCTTAGCTCGGGCAGGAAAAACTTTTTTGGGGGAAATTCCCTACCAGCTCTACTCAGGACACTTAAAGCCGGACAAAGCACTTGAAAATATACTATAGAGATGAACACTGGCCTAATGGGTCAGAAGCATCCCTAGCGTAAGCCTGAGGCAGCCACTGCAGTTACACCAAGGCTGAGTTTGTCCCAATGAGTCTGTCCCATCTCTACCTCCTGATATTCCATGGTGGTTTCCCCTCTTTGCTCCAGACTGAGAGCAGTGTTACGAACCCATGCAGCTGTGCCTGCGTACTGATGAGAGAAGGGTGACTGTCAGCACTCCTATTCGATTCAGGCCTACTGTGTCTGCCTGAAGATGCACCTCTCCCAGGAGCTGATGCCCCATTTCCAATGGTGATGCTGTTTCAGTGGCGCAGTTTTCACACTGCTCCTGGAGTAGGGCTGCAGCTTGCGATCTGAAATGCGTTTGTCCGCTGATTGATCTGTTCCCTTCCATCCATATTCCCACAATCCCTCTTGGGAGATACTCCAGGCTCTTTACATCCAGTGCAATTCTGTCGCTCCACAGGTGCAGTTAGAAAGCCCTAGCCACAGGGGGTACGTCTACACTGCAAAGAAAAACCCATGGCTGTCCAGGTGACTTGGGCTCGGGCTGTTCCATTGCTGTGTAGACTTTGGGGCCCTTCCACCTCGCAAACCCTGTGTAGACATATCCTGAGAGCCCAAGTCAATTGACCCAGGCTCTGAGACTGCACAATGGGTTTTTCTTTGCTGCATAGATATACCCAGTGTGTGAATACAAGGCCCGGCCCAGAACCGAACTCCCCAGGCTTAGCCAGTGTCTTTGAGAGTGTCTCCTTTTGGGAGATCCATAAGATGTCATCACAATCACAGCCCGGTGACATTGGGCCGCCACCCTCTCCTCTTGTGGCATGGTGTTCTGCTGCAGCGTGGGTCATGTAAATGTCACAAGACTGGCACTCACAAGCTTGTCCTATTGCAGAAGCCAGAATGTCCGAGAGGCCTAGAGCCACTGTCCCCAGAGACTTTAAAAAGACCCCCCGAGGAAGGTAAGGATCCATGGAAATCTAAGTCTCAGACATGAGTCTAGCAGTTAGTCTGGAACATGGTGAGCTCCCTAGTCATTCCCATCTCTTGTGGCAGTGCGTCTAGGCCCAGCTCCTGTGAAAGCTGCCTCCTGTGCTCCGAGCTTCTCCTGTGTGTTGACAGTTTCATTGTTCCAGGGAAGGCAACTGTCACAGGTGGTGGTGGTCATGGAGACAGAGACAGGCGATCTCTATGGTAGCTAAGGCCAGTCACCAAGAGGGCTTTGAATATCAGGATAGTGGCCTTGTACTGAGCTCTGTATTTACTAGGGAGGTAGTGCACTGCATGTTGTATTCCCAGCAGCCTGTTAGCAAGCAGCTTGAGTGTTTTGTGCCTGGTAGAACTTCTTCAAGGTGTGCGGCTTCAGTCCTACGTACTGTAAGTTGCAACAATTGAGCATCCCCTGCTCAGCCCCTGTAATCCAGCCCCCTCCTTCCCGTCTCCGACAGGTGTTCCTGCTGGCTGGTCGGAAGCGGAAAAAAAGCAAGACCTCGAACTACCTGATTTCCATTGACCCCACTGATTTGTCCCGAGGCGGAGAGAACTTCATTGGGAAGCTGAGGTACGAGAAAAGCTGTGGCACCGGGCAACACTGAGTCCTGGGCCACCTCCCATTTCCAGGAGTCCAGAGCAAATTCCCAGTAGGTGACAGTGCCAGGGAGTGAAGTGAGAATAGCCACTATATTGCAGCGTCTGCCCTGTACATCTGGAATCGTGCCAGCCTAGGTCTCCTGCTGCCTGGGTTATTTCCTGCATTCTGCTGTTCCTGCGGCTCTGAAGCCCGATCTGCTGGGATTTGTGTAAAATCGTGGTTTAGCAAACGCTGCCGCACAGTGAAGTGAACGTTGGGAGGGTCGGGGTGCTTGCACATCTAGGTCACGGGTTCAGATCCCATCCTGGTCGGTAATGAGTGAAAGTGGTCACCAACCGAGGGGTGTTCGGTGGCCTGCGTGCAGTGATTTGGTGGGTCCCAATCCTGTTCTCCGGGGACAGCTGTTCATATAATGAAAAGGGCCTTCGTACTTGACACGAATCAGCCCCCGGGCTGGCAGCCTCAGCGGAGCATCCAGGGATGGTCTGGGCCATTGGGACAGAACTCGTATCTCGGCCCTAGAGGGGTCCGTCCAGAGCAGGATAGGCCCATGGTGGGTGCAGTGTGAGAGCAGCCAGCCCTGTCCCCCCGTGGTCTGTCCCTGCTGCAGAGATACAGGGAGGACTCAAGTGTCCAGGACTGTCCATCTGGCTCCTTTCACTGGCACTAAATTGATGTCTAAAAGCTATCAGGAAACAGTGGGCAAGGGGTGATCCTTCCACCCCGCTCCCTCACTTCCCGGGCTCAGGTGCAGTTTTCCCATGTACATACCCTCCTTCCTACATGGAGATGTGGCCCACACTGCACCATTCAGATTTCCCCCCACCCCCCACCCCCCCTATTCAGGCTGGTTGGCTTACTACCTATTGTGCAGGCACCGCACTGATACTGCACGTAGGGTGGAAACTGGTCCTTCGATGGCTGACGTGGGGAGAACATGTCCCCCACAGACATGGGGAATGGGTCTTCCACTGAATCCCTCAGATGGAGGAATAAGTCCCACACAATTCAGCCCCCAAAAGAAAACTGCTGGAGGGAGGGGACCCAAGATTGGTGTGCATGCTGTTTAGGTTGCTGCTTCCCACTGCAGCCCAGCTGAGTCCTTCTGACTTTGTAGCTGGGGGTCACAGCTTTTCTGGCTGGAACTGGAGCCTCCTGTTACTAGACCTGGCTTCCGGACTGGCACTGGGGGAGCAGGGAGGGGAGAACTGGCTCGTCCGGTTCTTTCGGAAGCAGAGAAAGGTCACCTCTTGACAGTGCTTTCAGCGAGGAGGAGTCCTACACATCCCAGCAGCCTTCGCTGCGGGCCAGAGGCGTTCACTGTGGTCTGTTGGAGCAGGGAGCAGGAGGTAGCTGTGTGTATGGCAGTTCAGAGACGGGTTCCACCCTACGAGCACCCTACCCTGTCACATAAATGACAGGATGTTAGCTCAGAGCAAGTCAGTAGATATCGGAGGCTGGCTACCTCAGGCGTAGGCTAAGCACAGAGCTGCCCAGGGAGCCAAGACCTGTTCTACCTGCAGAGTTGCACCAGTTTACCTAAAGATGTGATTGTAAACTGATTTTGTTATACCAGCGCAACTCTGTGTGTGGACGCTCTTCGGTCAATGCAAACCTGTCTTCTTACATCGGGTTAGCGTGAGTGAGTAACTTTGCAGGTGGAAGTTACAGAGAGAACCAGTTTAAACCCATATATGAGTGTCCACATGAGACTTTGCATCCCTTTTTAAACCCTTTTAAGTTAATCCAGTGCAAATTCTGTGCACAGACAAGCCCCTACTTATATGGGGGTGTAGCAGAGCCAGTGTGTGGGTGATTCCCGTGGCCTCTAAACTGGCCAGTGTCTGTGACATGCTATTCTCCCGCTGCAGATGGTTTTGTTTCTGCTCAGTTGTGTGTATCAGGCACCTATCCAGAATCTTACCGACAATGCCCCTCAAAGCACGACAGCCCTGGTGTAAAGGAATCTGGGATGCATTTGCAGTTAGGAGACCTGCTCGGTTGCTGCGTTGGTGAAAAGGGTCACTGGCTAGCACGGTGGGATTGGAACCCCCAAGTCCCCTCCTTACTAGATCCAGCCCCACTTTGCTGGCATTTCCCTGGATAGCCATCTACACAAATGTGCTAGGCAAACTGATGGGCGCGATGGACCAGGGGAGCCGTGCACAAGGGGCAGCTGGGTCTGGAGGAAGCTAGGGAGCACTTCCATGCCTTGGGGTCTCATGTGGCCGTACAGAGCCTGGCCTGGTGCAGGTTGTTCCCTGTGCAGGATACAGCCCATGCCCCTCCCACCTCCCCATTAATCAGGTGCTTGTCAGTAAGTGACTGTCCTTGACAGACTCTGGTGGAGGAGAGCTGCTCCTGTCGCTCTCTGCGGAGAGATTTGGGTTTTGGGACCACTGCAAAGACCCCACGTCCCCTCCTGTTTCCTCCCTTTGATTGTGCTGCTGTGGAGATCTGCTGAGATACCCTGGTGCCCCGGAGACCCCTTTCATAGCACCACAGAGGGTAACCTAAGGAAGGGCAAATAGAGGATCAGAAGAGGGGTGACGGTGCCACATACACCCCCCCTCCCCCAGGTCCTCAGCCTGATTTCTGTCTTTCGTTGTAGATCCAATTTAATGGGGACTAAGTTTACTGTGTTTGATAACGGTGTGAACCCCGACAGAGCAAATGCCGACTGGTCGAACGTGCGACAGGAGCTGTCAGCCGTCGTGTATGTAAGTAACAGGTGTAGGCTCTTTCCACCCTCCCCCCGGTAGAGAGCCGCCCTCGCTGGGCAGCATCCCACAGTGGCTGCCCAAGGTCTCAGACTCCTGTGCCCATTGTGGTCTGTGCCAGATCGGGAGAGTCCTGGATTCATTGCCAGTAAGCGCGGCTGTCCTGCATCCTGTCCTGGAGAGCGGAGGTCTGTTGCTCCACCGGGCGGCGGCAGGGCGAGGTTCTCCCAGCTGCATGCACATCTGGATGGGAGGCGGGGCAGTGTGGAGCACTGCGTATCCCAGTCACGATAGGGAGTCCCAGACGCACACTGCTGGTACCAGTGGGTCAGGAAACAGCTGCTAAGTCTTGGAGTGGGATGTTTGTTCTCCCTGTTCAGCATGCGTGAGCCTCTGGTGACGTACTGATGAGACCGCTGGGGTTTCTGTTTCAGGAGACAAATGTTTTAGGGTTCAAAGGACCCCGGAAAATGACCGTGATCATCCCTGGAATGAATTCGGACAATGAGCGGGTGCCAATCCGGCCCCGAAACGTAAGTCAGCGCACCAGCCAGCAATGGTGGGAGCAGGACCCCCTTTCCTCCGTGGCATAGCCCACTTCTTAGCAATCCCTAAGGGAGGTGATACTTCCCCACCCAGGCACTCAGATACCACGGGGACAGGCACAGTATAAGAACTAGAACAGAATGGCAGAAGCCTACAGCTTGGAGATGATTTAAAGGGGCATGGCCAGCTCCCCTTGATGTCAGGAGTATGGGGGTGTGCACACATGGTATACAGCCTCATACGGACCCCGCACACCCCGGGAAATAGTCGCAGGGACTCCTAGGGGTAGAAAGACTCGTGCTGCCTCCTGAGCGTATTTTCTTGCTGGTCCCAGGATAACGACGGGCTGCTTACGAGATGGCAGAACAAGAACATGGACAACCTCATCGAGCTGCACAACAAGGCCCCGGTATGGAATGACGAGACCCAGTCTTACGTCCTGAACTTCCATGGCAGAGTCACCCACGCCTCCGTCAAGAACTTCCAGATCGTGCACGGCAACGATCGTAAGTCCGTAGGGAGAGTCATCCCGCAAGGTCGATTTCCCCGGTCAGGGAGCAGTGTGCGAGACACAGGCGATTCCCGCCAAAGGGGTGGGGATTGTCAGTCTGGAGGAATCTCACGCCATCTCTCCGGCTTAAGTTTTGTGCTTGTGAGCTTCGTTCTGGTCATGGTGAGCAGTGTTATCCTGGGGGAGAGTTGCTGTGTCCATGGGATATGAATGGAAAGCTGATCTGGGTCTTGATTGGCACCAGATGGGAACTGGGAGGATATGGTGTCCTCAGCAGCTTTTCATGCTGAGGTCAGGAGGTGGGCTGCTGCGGTCTGTCCCCAGAACACAGTCCTGGCGCCCTGCTCTGGGGCTCGCACGTTACTGACAAGGCAGCTACGGTGCTGGGCACGCACCTTACTGAGCACGGTCACTTCATTCGCCCTTTCTGCTCCCCGGGCGAAGGTAGCATCTGAGCCAAAGCGAGTTTCCGCTCCTGATGGTCACAGGGGGTCAGCGGAGTCTGCTCAGCTTCAGGCATCAGCCAGAGAGTCAGACATCCAGTGGTGGGGGCAGAATCTTTACCTGGGGGAGAAGGAACAGTCCCAGCAGGCTAAGTGGGGGGATTGGCAGCTGGAAAGGTCTTGTTCCCGCTCAGAAACTTGCAGTCCATTTGAACTGAGAGGAATCCTGGTGGGAGTTTCCGGACCATAATCTCACTTTAAATAAGGGGCTACGCTCTGCAAGGAACCTGCTCGGAGGGAGCGTTAGGCCCATTGCGCGAGCAGAATGGTACTCCTTAGGAGCCTTGCTGCTCACCGCTCTGGGCCCATGGCGGGCCAAATTCCTGCTCTGTGTGGATCGTGCTGGAGTGGAGCACCAGAGGGAGCCAGAGGGCCAGGCAGATTGTACTAGGGGACTGGGGCTACGTGGGTCTGGTGGACGGGGGAGCTCTGCAGTTCGGACGAAGTTCTGCAGTTCCCCAGCCTGGCTCGTGCAGCTTGAGCCTGGAACCTTCCTTGGGCACGGTTCTAGCGGCAAGAAAACTGTTCTCCTCTGGGCCTTTAAACAAGGGCTCTGCCTTGCTGTGCTCCCGGCTTAGCTTCTCGCTGCTGGTCACTGGATGAATAACTAGAATAAGGCCCTAGGACGACGCTGTCCAGAATTCCCCAGCCAGACCATCCGTGCCGCTGCTCACTCCTGGTGGGGCCCCCGCTGATGGGGAGAGCTCCCGGAGCAGGTCACTCCACCAGGGCCCCAACCTGGGCCAGCTGGGCCCAAGCCCGGAGCTGGGGGAGGCGGGACATGAGAGGCAGTGAGCACCCCCGCACCGAAACCCATTCGATAAGCTAAGTGTAGAGCCCGGAAAGGCTCATGGACCAACTCTAACGCTGGTGTAAGCAAGCCCAGCTCCCACTGATGCCAATAGCTGAGCGTCTGCCTACACCAGCGTTACATGGGCCCCTTTTGTGGTTGGTTTTGAATCCATTGCATCTGAACTCCCCGTATCCCATGTATGATCATAGAGGGAGAAATTCTAGGAATTATTTGGGGCCAGTTCTCTGGGCCTGTGCTCTGCTGGAAGTCAGGCTAGATCAGGGGTAGGCAACCTATGGCACTCGTGCCGAAGGCAGCATGTGAGCTGATTTTCAGTGGCACTCACCCTGTCCGGGTCCTGGCCACCGGTCCGGGGGGCTCTGCATTTTAATTTAATTTTAAATGAAGCTTCTTAAACATTTTAAAAACCTTACTTACTTTACATACAACAATAGTTTAGTTATATATTATAGACTTATAGAAAGAGACCTTCTAAAAACGTTAAAATGTATTACTGGCATGCAAAACCTTAAATTAGAGTGAATAAATGAAGACTTGGCACAGCACTTCTGAAAGGTTGCTGACCCCTGGCCTAGATGATCACCATGATCCCGTCTGGCCTTGGAATCTATGAAAATTCACCTCTGGGCAGAGTCCCAGCGCAACCACTTATGTCCCCCAATATGCACCACGTAAGTTCTCAAAAATCAGGCCTGTGGGGCTTAAAAGAGCTCGGGGCTAAATTTTCAAGCACTCAGCACCCACAAATGGGGCCCGGCGCTTTGGGAGCTGAGCTCTTTGGGAAACCTGGCCCCGAGCGGGGGGTGGGGTGGGGTGGTGATGGCTCCTAGGTGTTCAGCAATCCACAGACCTTGTTCAGCCTCTGCTCGGGGGAGTGAGTCTCACCCAGAGGCCGAAACAATCCTGTGTTGGCTCCATTCCGAGGCTGATGCTGGAGACAGAATGACATTTTACTTGGTTGGCTTCATGAGTTGGCTGGATTTGGAAGGTCCCTGAGAATCAGTCAGAGGGTTCGAAGTTCAGACAGCTGACTGCTTGGGGACTGTCGGGCTCCACCCACCCTGTACCCCAGACTCGCGGCAGAGACCACCTGCGAATATCTGAGCGAGGGCAGCTCAGCGGCTTTATGAAGCATGCAAAGCAGCGAGGGACTCTTCTGCCTGTCACCTGTCCAGTCCAATCAGGGGATGTTCGTGTCCAGAGTGTTGGATTACAGGACAGAAAGAACCTGTTGGGGGGCCCCCCGGTTATTTTTACAGATTTCCTGTCACCCTCGCTGGTGTAACAAAAGGAAGCCACGGGAGGGGCTGGGGGAGTGCCACTGCTGTGCTGAGAATGGTCAGGTCAGGAATTCTAGCAAGGGATCAGTTTCCCCTTGGGGGAGGCAGTGTTTGGGGCTCCTGTGTTCTCTTACCCTATCGGCGCTGAGAGGGGAAGGGCTGGTTCTGCTGATTAAATGGCAACGCTTATTGTCAGGCAGGTGGCTGAGTTCAGCCCCCACCCTGCTCAGTCCCCTCCTGTCTGCTGGGTTTGACATTTGAGCGAGAGCCCCGCGGCCTTTCAGTCCACCATGGCACGGTGCTTCACTCAGCCACAGCCTGGGAGCTGGCAGCAGGTGCAGGACCCACACATTCAAACTCGGAGACATGACGCATTGCTTCTTTGGAAGGTCACCTTCGATGGACAAACTGCAGAGGCTGGGTTCAAGCTGAGCCCCTGGGCATCCAGATCCCTAGGGGTACGACTTCAGCCACTGGGAGCTGAAAAACTGAGCTGGAAATGTCATCAGATGGACTTCCTCGTGGGTTTTCTGGCTGGGCTGCTGGGGGTAACAGCGCAGACAGGAATTCAGAGGTATAAAGGAGCACTTCATCCGGTGCCTCCTCCTAGTCAAGGATCTCAAAGCTTTGACATGCATTAATGAATCAAGCCTCTCAACCCGTTTAGTTATCCCTGGGTTACTGATGGGGAAACTGTTGCAGCTCACGAGTTTCAAAGTGACTGGGAGGGACCAGGACGCTGGAGATCTGAATTCTGTTCTGGGCTCTGCCACAGACTGCATAGCCTTGGGTAGTCTCCTAACTTAAGCCAGAGTTTTGGCTGCCTGGCTGGTTCGAGGGTGTGGGGCTTTGACCCTTGGCACTCAGATTAGCCCAGGAACCTGTTCGTGTGCGTGTTTGCGCTGATGGTCTCTTATCTCCTCTCTTTCAGCTGACTACATTGTGATGCAGTTCGGCCGTGTGGCGGACGACGCTTTCACCATGGACTATAACTACCCCATGTGTGCTGTGCAGGCTTTCGCCATTGCCCTGTCCAGCTTTGATGGGAAGCTGGCCTGTGAATAACACGCCTGGGAGCCCTACGTCCCTGACTTGTACTAAGCCTAGGCCAGTCGGAGGAGCAACGTTGCCAGTTGGAATGGCTGAGCAAGGCAGGGGTTTGCCTACAATACGGGGATCTGTGCTGACACTCGAGAACCCGTGAATCACACTGCGGATGTGAATAACAGCTGGACTGGTGTTACTAATGTTACCTGTCCACATCTGGAGAGTGGAGCTGAATGAGACCAAGTGGAGTCGTTAAATGCAAATACGTATCCACTGATTAGGGTGTAGCAGGTCAGATATCACACAGTCACCATTCCGTCTTCCTCAGCTTCCACCCTGATGGAAGAGATGGCCCCAAGCACTGCAAAGACGCTCTTTTAAGCTATAGTGGGTTGGATTGTTACTGTAGAATACCAGAGTACTCTTTGTACTCTTGTCTCCATTGAGTCTCTGGGTGGTTCAGAACTGGCCACTGGTCCCAGACTACAAAGCAGCTATATATTTAGCAGATGAGCCCGACGGTTGCTCTGACATCATCCTTTCAGGAAGTTCCTCAGAATCCCTGAAATACTTTTGTTTTTTAGATTCTGTTTTATATATTGTAGCATTAGGTTTAAATGACACAGGTGGGGGAGCAGGTTGTTTTAATTTGTTTTCTTTGTACTGATAATGGTCAATAAATGAAGAACTGTGGGACAAGTCTCTGTTCATTAAAAAAATGAAATTGAACTTCGTGCTGGACCAGAGTGCTTTCTATATCCCCAGAATAGGTACAGCAAGGGAATGGAAGGGTAAGTATCCCTCACATGCACTGTCCAGCCAACGTGATTCCTCCCTCTCCAGGCAGAAGATATATTGGATTCTTGGAGAGCAATACTCTGACCTCTAGCTATGCAGCAGACACGGCTGGTTCATGGAGAGCACCAGTCTGGGATGTACTTGTGAAGGTGCTTCTAACCAGCACTGGGCACAAGCTTCGTCAAGAGCTTATCTGGATTTTGTAGGAGCAGAGATGGACCTAATTCCAAACCTATGCATTACCATCTCCCCTGTGCACCCATTGGGAAGTGGACCCTTGTGACTATCTGCAGGCCCTGAACCTGGGCCCACATCCACAACACCAGCACCACCTGACGGGTCTACTAGTAACTGGAGTATTGGGATAAAGCCTTATGCTCCACTAAAGGTACCACCCGCAGGGACCTGATTGGAGAAGCTCCGGAATCCCTGATTTGGCCAAGTACACTATTTAAGCTAGAAAGAGACACAGTAAGTTGTCTGTACAACAAGGTGGATCCTGGCTTGTTGCTACCACAGACCCTGCCATCTGCTACCTGACTTCCAGTCTTGTTCCCAATCCTTGCCCTGTTCCTGGCTCCTGCCCTCAGCCTCATCCACTCACTGAATCCTGTCACCCTAGTTCCCAACGGCCCCAGCTCTGACCCTAGGCTACAACTCCTTGGATTCCGCTGGCCCTCGGCTGTGACCTCGACATTGGCTCTGACCACTGGGTGTGGCTGCCCAAGCCCCTCTGACACTCCTCCTCCCTTGCTTCTGACACCCAGGGCCTGATTCTCCATTGCCCTGTGTCTTGCGTAGTCATTTATAGCAGCGCAAACGGGATATAAAATGCTGCCATTGTGATTGGGTGGCGTTGGGCACTCGCTGTGCCACATAAAATGCTGGGCAATGGAGTCTCTGTCCATGCTCTGAGGTCGTTAACCTTTCCTTACGCTCCAAGGAGTCAGCCCTTGAGGAACTCCAAATCCCCTCTGCATGGTGTATGTAATCTCCCTCCTCCACTTCCTACAGGCCTTTCTGAATGAGAATGGCCCCAGAGCCACTTGCTTTGAGTATCCAAATCTTGCCAAGGGGTGCAAATATTGAAGCAACCAGATGAGGCCATAGTAATGTAAAATCACCCGCATCAAGTGTGTGGAAGGTAAATGCAGCCGGGCTGCTCCACAAAAGAAAGATTCAGAGCCAGCCCCCTCCTAATGGGAGGGGAATCTTTTAAAAGACAGCCTGTGCCTTGAGTTATCTTTATTAGACGAATAGGAATTGCAAACACTCCCACCCCTCTCTAGCCTCCCTGCCTAGCAGGCAGTGCAGCCTGCAGCCACACAGCCGCTGGCTGGGATCCGGTTCCACCGGACAAGTTGAGCATGATTAGGTTGGGTCCTTACTCGGAGGAGAGACCTCAAGGGGAAAATGCAAGGTGCTACAAGGAAGTGCTGACAGTGACTCAGAAGGCGTGGAGCTCTTCCTTCTGAGTCAGTACTTATGTATTGATTAGGGCCGTGGCCTTGTCTCTCTGAAAAGTCCTCCCACCCCAGCCTTCTGACCACTCATTTCAGCTCTCCAGGGTGTTTTCTGGAAGAGCAGGCACATTTGAAATTTGGCCAAGACACTAGGGCTAATTTGGGTAACTAGCTTTTGCCTACTGAACAGTCTCCTTTCTGCTTCAATTGGCTGCCATGCTATTTTTCACTTCCTGTCCTAAACTGCTGCCCAGTGCTGTGGGGTATCAGCCGACTGTTGTCTGTCAGTGAATCACGCAGGCAGGGCCGGCTTTAGGAAATGCGGGGCCCAATTCGAACATTTTCGGCGGGGCCCCAGCAGGGATGACTATAAAAAAAAAAAATGTCAAAAAAGCCTTTCATTACTTAGCAACCGGTTCCCTATAAAAAGTTCTGATTTAAGGGCTGTGCCACAGTATGTATTTTTTGTACCAATAGGGTTACCATACGTCCGTATTTCCTCCCGGACGGCGATTTACGAACCAAAAAGCCTGACATGTCCGGGAAAATATGGATGTATGTTAACCCTACCTAAAGTTCTTTTTTAAAACGATGGGCCTGAACTAGAAATGAGCTCCGTTTCACATGTGTGGGTCCCCACCACTCCCTGGGGGGGTGTGCACATGTGTGGGTCCCAGCTGCTCCCTGCCCCCCTCATTGAAGCAGGTGTGCAGGGTTATGCCCTGGGAACTGCAGGGCACCACTGGACATGGGGCTGGCTGGAGGCAGGGCAGGGCTGACTGGAGGTAGGGTCTGGCTGCAGGCAGGGCAAGGGGTGCGAGTCTGGCTGGAGACAGAGGAGTGCGGGACTGGCTGGCTTCAGGCAGGGGGGGTGCGGCAGGGGAGGGGGGGGGGCAGGGCAGGGGGTGTGGCAGGGGCTGGCTGCGGGCAGGGGGTGCAGGGCTGGCTGGAGACAGGGCAGGGGGTGCGGGGCTGGCTGGAGACGGGCGGGCTGCGGGTAGGGGGTGCGGGGCTGGCTGGAGGCAGGGCAGGGGGTGCGGGGCTGGCTGGAGACGGGCTGGTGCGGGCAGGGCAGGGGGTGTGGGGCTGGAGACAGGGCAGGGGATGTGAGTCTGGCTGGAGACAGGGGCTGGCTGCAGGCAGGGCAAGGGATGCGGGGCTGGTGCGGGCAGAGCCCACCCTGTACGGTAAGTGCCTCCTCCTCCTCCTCCTCCCTACCCCACCGGGGTAGCAGCAGCAGCAGCCCGGGGCTCGGGGGCTATTTAAAGGGCCCGGGAATCCCCTGCTTCCACCGCCCCAACCCTTTCAATAGCCGCGGGAGCCCTGGGGAAGCGGCGGGGCTCCAGTGGCTATTTAAAGGGCCAGGGCAGTAGAAGCAATGGGAGCCCCGGACTTTTTAAATAGCCCCCAGAGCCCCGCAGCCCTACCCCAGGGCTCCAGCAGTGGGGCTCTGGTGGCAATTTAAAGGGTCTGGGGCTCCCTGGGGAAGCCGGGCCACACAGGTACAGCACACTGGCTCTTGCCGGTACACCGTACCTGGGCTTGGGCACGGGGCCCTCTTAGGGGCGGGGCCCAATTCAGGGGAATTGGTTGAATTGGCCTAAAGCCGGCCCTGCACGCAGGTAGGTGTAGCAGGAGGGTTGGAGGGTGCTCTGTAAATTGATGCGGTAAAGAAGTCACTATTAACTGTTAAAGGAGTGGAAAGGGTGAAAGGCTTAATGGTCATTGTTCTAGGAGGGGAGGTCTCTGTCCCTCCTTCTCTTTCACAAACTCCCATGGTGGAGTGACAACTCGACTGCAGTGCCATGGCCGGGCTCCCAAGCAAATCCACGAATAAGCCGGTGGTGATGAACACTGGGGGGGAAAAGAAACTAGAGCTGCAGCACCAAAACCAGCAGGGATCCATCGGTCATGGCCTCTGATCTCCCCAGAAAAGCCAGAGAGGCAGCGACCCAGTGCTAATTATAGAATCTTAGAAATGTAGGGCTGGAAGGTACCTCAAGAAGTCATCCAGTCCAGGCCCCACCACTGAGGCAGATTCAAGTAAACCCAGCCACGCAGTGTAGTAACGGGGTATAAAGTACCTCCTTACTGCTCATAGCTCAGAGGGGAGAGCAGGCTTTGCTGAGTCACTGCACCCATTGTCAGGGGCAGGTAGGTACCAGAGCCTGACTTTCTACCCCTCCTGGGCTGTGCGGTTATAAGAATTATGACTAATGCATAGTGATGTTTATGGTCCCAGATGACTGATTTTTAAAGACAAATTTATTAAAAAAACAAACCACTGCTTCATGGTGTGCTTCAGAGGAACTCCCAAAGAACTGCCATCTTTCACAACGGCCATCCTCTCCCCATGTTCTCAAGGAGAGTGGGCCCACCAGCTGCCATCAGCCGCCCTCTGGGGTTGATCCCTGGGAATTCTTGGAACCATAGGGGTTCTCTTTGCCAGTCAGGCACAGGGCGGGAGGGGAAGGGAGTTGCAGCTGGAGAAGACTTTGTAGAGCTCCTCTGTCCCAACTCCTGGGGCCCAATGCAGGATGGCCCCTTACAGTATTATTTCCTAGTGTGTGATGTCTCAGCCTCTCTAAATGATGGTGGAATCTCTTGCTGAACATCCTGCAGAGCTCACATCAGGTGTCTGAGGCACTAGAGGGTTTTGTAGCTCATCCCCCTTTACCAGGATGTAGTGGATTGTCCCCATCTGTTGCCTTGTTGCATCAGGAAAGGTGTGGCCTAAGCATGGAGGAGATGGTGGGGATAATTCATCCTACCACCAACAGGCAAACTGGACACATCCAAGACTTATCTCCTACAACCACACAGTGAGAGCTGAGGACCTCTTGTGTGGTTAAAAAGTGAAGCATTAGGCAGGTCAGACCCCTTTGCTCCAGATCAGAGCCTCTGTCCCCATTACATTCACTGTTCTTCTGTGCCTGCAGCCTCTGATTAGGGATAATCAAAGCGTAGAAAGTAAGAATCTTCAGCCCAGATTCCAAACTGGAACCAAACCGCTGCTGAGACAGGAAAAAGTCTGGATACCTTCTGAGGGTGGGTTTTTTCATGTTCTTCTTGATTACCTGAGCATCGATGGAAGAGGAAGAGCCAAAATACACTAAGAACAGCAGTTCAGTGCTATTTGGGTCCATCAGAAATGGGGCACCTATAAGGTCATTAAAAGGCCTGGTGCAAAACTTTGCCTAGAGTTGTTTTTTTTTGTTTTGTTTTTGGTGGGTACCGTCCAAATCAAACATCTGAACCTTTTCAGTTTTGCCCATTATTGCCTCTGATCCCCAGAAAAATATTGTTTTACCTAATCCAAATACCAGCCCAACACAACCTAAACAATTATTGTAACACTACCGCAGAGAGCAAACACAAAGCTAACTGAAAAACAGAACCCCCTGTATATAAACAACGAGCACCTTTCAGAATTACTTCAATACGCACAATTCTAGCAACATATGCATGCAGCCAACAACAATTAATGCACGCACCAGTAATCCCAAACTCGGGTACACTTACAAATAATTAAAACTGAAACCAACTGCAGCGCAAGAAACAACTGAAAACAATTTAGTAGGGCAGGAGATAGTTGGTCCTTTGTTTGCTCCGGCTGTTAGTGCCAGAGACAACAGAAGAGAAAAAGGGTTGAAGCAGTTGAAATGTGCATCTGTTTTGTGCTACCGAGAGTGTGATGGATACAAAGAAAGACCAATGCGTGAAGATGGTGGGAGGGACAAAAGGAATGTTTGCTGCAGGGGAAGATCAAAAAATAAGAGACCTTATCAACTTCACTTAGGCTTAAAATATTTTTTCTTTTAAAGGGTTTTACAGATTTCACCCCAAGTGAAATACTCACAGCTATGTTAATTGCATGCCTCCTTAGCCCATTAGAAACACAGAGCATGGAGCGGGGGAAAGCATCATTGTTTGTCCAATGAACCAGTAGGGAGATGCATTTGAGTTTCACAACTCTGACAGTTGCACGCAATGGAAAGTGGAAAAAAAATATTACACCCTAAAGTAGGGTAAAGCCTTACCTCCCAGGTGCTGGTTAATCAAGGCTCCTGCTCTTCTAGCCAGTTGGCCACAGGGTCACCCAGAACATTGTTGTTGGAGTCCCCAGTAGACGCTCTGCCTATCATGTAAATTTCAGCTGTACTAGTAATTGGGAGGGGTTGAGTTCAAGCCCTGATGCTCACAGCCTGCCCACCACTAGAGTTGGTTGTGATTGGCCTGCCACTGTGCCTGGGTCCTGATGCTGCACAATCTCAGCATATTGTGGGCCATAGACAATAAACAGGCCTCTTTGCTTTGCCCAGCCTACATCTTGGTCCTCAATTCTACCCCTGCGCTGCCCAAACTTCTCTCCTGGTGGCTCCTGCTTGTCATTTGCCCCCTTTTGGTGATGCTCCCACACCACCCCCTGTTCTCACAATCATCACTGGCTAGGCTCCTTCCTGCCATTGGTTAAACCCTGGGCCACAAGGCCTATGTGCATTAGTGTCCTCACACAATGCCATCCAGCACTCCCTGTGTTAATGGTTCAACATGACGGACAGGAGTTATTCCACTGCATGAAATATATGAATGAACAGGGGGGTGGCATCTCCATAAGCCTGAGGCAGGTTGGGGAGAGGCCTGGTTCTCTCACACTGGTGTACATGAGGAGGAATGCCATTGGAACAAATGGAGTTAAACAGGCGTAGGGCAGAGGGACTGTGTACGTGGGGAGAGCAAGCTTGTCCTGCCATTGATCGTGCGGTACCTGCTCTGTGAATGGACAAGCACTTGATTATTATTGCTACAGTAGCACCATTGGGCTGGGTGCTGGACATACACATAGTCCCTGCTCTGAAGAATTTAGTGTCTCAATAGATCAGACAAACAAAGGGTGAAACAAAAGCCCAGAGAGGAGATGTGAGCAACTAAACTCACCCAATAGGTTAGTGATAAAGGCAGGATTAGAACCCTGGTCTCCTTAGCACCAAGCTAGTGCCTGCCCCCACTAGACCATGCTGTTTCTTAGCAAGCAAGTATCTCACTCCAATACTTTTAACCAGGGCTAAATGTTAGTGGCCGTGTTTTTGTGTTGTTTACTCTGGTTTGTCTATTTTAATATATTTTGTAATTTAAATCCTTAGAGGAGGAAGGGAATCCTCTGGCAGCCAATCTTGAACTCTGGCCTTCTGGATGATTAGAGTAATCTCTTCCTCTTTGCCATGAACTACCAGGACTAACTGGGAAGCCAATGTTTTGTTACTGACTTAAAATACAATCTTTTTAATCGATTCAGGACAAGTTTGGTATTTTTACAATGCTGTAGCTAGTCTTGGTGCTTTGCCTAGATTCGGATGTTCCAGCCATAGGGAAATATTATTTATGGCTTTATTGCTTGCAGCTCTTTTATGTTATAATTTGGAAATGGAAGTGACTGTTTCCCACCAGTGGAAGACGAATAGTAGCAGCAAGTATTATGGACTTCTGACACACGACTGGACCAAACCACTGCATCTGAATTTGCCTCATTCTATAAGGGGCAGATCCAAACAACACAGAAGTTTCAAAGTGGTTCTCTAAACTAAATAAGGCCCCCAACCAGTCATGCATGTGTTTAACTTTACACACAAAAATAGTCCCATGGCTCGTCCCATGCACAAAATGACTCAGGTTCTTAAATTTTTCAGGATTAGGCCTTTATTACACTGCTTGGGCCAGATGCTTAGCAACAGGCACATGCCAAGGGCAGGAGAGTTTGATGCCGTTTTATTCATCATGCTAGATTGCTGAATGTGCGGGATGGCTGTAGCTTAACAGGCCTTGGTAGTGCTTATCTAGTCCTGAATTACTCAAATAAAACAAGTTCTAAATGAAAACTAAAAAGCAAAACCCAAGTCTTATAAACTGACAAGAAATTGTGGCCTGAAAAACACAATCTGTGAGCAGTCATTTAACTGTGAATTCTTAACAACTACAAAGAAGGGGTTTACAATTACTATTTGTATTTTGGTAGTGCCTAGAGCGCCGGTCATGAACCAGGACTCCATTGTACTAAGGGCTGTACAAATACAGAATAAAAATAAAGTCCCTACCCTGAAGGAACAATTTGTATGGGGGGGGGGGGGGGGTGCTGAGAGCCATTGAACCAATCTGTCAACCCTGTATGTGATGGAAACCACTTCAAGCCAGAGAGTGCTGCAGTGCCCCCAGAACCCCTAGTTCCAGCACCTATGCCCTGCCCCCAAAGACCTTACAATCTAATTAGACTGCAAGGGTTGTATTTCCAAGTGCTCAGCACCTGCAACCAAGGCCAGATTTTCCAAAGAACTGAGCTCCTATTTAGGCACCAAAATAAGTGGCTGGGTTTTCAGAAGAGCCCAGCACACTGGGGGCTGAGCTTTTTGGAAAAATCTGTCCATCGGTCCCACAGTGGGAGCTGCTGTGTGCTTTTGAAAATTTGGTCCTTTATTAAAGTGCCCAAATGGGAGCTGGGCCCTGGAAGATCCAGCCCCACGTATGGGTGCTGGGCCCTAGGCAATATGGCCCTAAGTGCCCCTTGAAAACCTGGGTCCATAGTGATATGTTAGTAAGATGGTGTGTGGGAGGGGAGGAGAACATGAAGACGAGACCAGGTGTCTTGCACTGGCATAATGGTAAAAAAAAAAAAAAAGTAGGTAAACTAACAAACACCATGTTCCCCAAATGAGAAGTGGGTCGGTAAACAGAATTTACCAGGGTTTATCCTCAGTGGTGTGCAAGGAAAAGCGGAGGGGGCCCAACAGCTAAGTAGATAAATAAGTGGGAGCTTATCAGTGCAGAGTTTTGAGGACAGAGCCAGGGGTCTGGTTCCACATTGGGGTGCCATTTACTTGTGCCCAGTGGCTGCAAAATGGGATACGCACAGGTGCCCTACCCCAGGTGCGCTCAGGGGAGCCAGGCCCTAGGAGTTTAACCTTGAAGCGGAAGGGGAAGCCAGCAGACTGTGGTCAGAGCAGATGCCAGGGGAAATGACAAGGCTCCCGGGATCAGCTCCCCCAGCCTGAAACCTGGGTAAGGGGCGGTAGGGTGACCAGACAGCAAGTGTGAAAAATCGGGACGGGGGTGGGGGGTAAGAGGAGCCTATATAAGAAAAAGACCCCAAAATCGGGACAGTCCCTATAAAATCGGGACATCTGGTCACCCTAAGGGGCGGAGAGTGGGAACCAAGGCCTGAACAGCTAAACACCTCCCTCCACTCTGGCTCCAAGGCTGCTAGCTCCAGCCCCGGCCGGCTGGCTCCCCCAGGGGGCGCTGCAGGAGGAGGCTGAGCACCGGGGCCTGGCGTAGCCCGGGGCAGGCGTGGGCTGGAGAGCGAGCCCGTCTCTCTGGCTGGGAACTGGGGCCGGGCGCGGCTCCAAGTCTGATGTCAGCAGCGCAGTCCGAAGCTGTGATTCGGGGGCAGGCGCGAGCTGTTCTGCTGTGCTGCTGCAGCAGCCCCGGGGCAATGGCCAGGCCTGGCCCCCCCCACACCCGCTGGCAGGGCGGGTCTCTGCCCCCTTATGCTCCCCTGGGTCCTTCCCTGACCTCTCCTCCGGCAGGAGAGCAGCCCCTTCTCCAGCGTGGAGAGCCCCAACCCCCACCTCCCATGCATGAGAGGATCCTCCCTACCCTTCCCAGAGGGGAGACCCCTTATAGCCTATCCCCTAGGAGGGGTCACTCCCGTCTGACCTTCCCCTGCTCCTAGAGGGTCGCCCCAAATAGCCCAGCTTCCTTCCACCAGAGGGGAACCCCAATATTCCAGCAGACTTCCAACAAGGGGGCCCCCAATGCTCCAGCCCTTTCCAGCAGAGGGAAACCCCAATCCCCCACACCTCAGCCCCTTTCCACCAAGGGGGACCCCCGTCCCCTCTTTCCAGCAGAAGGGAACCCCAGTATCCTAGCCCATTTCTAGCAGGGGGAACCCCAATACCCAGCCCCCTTCCAACAAGGGGGACCTCTGTTCCCTCCTTCCAGCAGAGGCGACCCCCAATACTCCAGCCCCCTTCCAACAAGGGGGACTCCGTCCCCTTCTTCCAGCAGAAGGGAACCCCAATATCCCAGCCCATTTCCAGCAGAGAGCTCCAATACCCCAGCCCCCCTCCTCCTCCGGCTGGCGGAGCCGGTCGGGTGGGGGGGGGGGGCCGTCCCGGTCCCTGGCCGGGGGAGGGCCGGCCGGGGCTGGAGGCCATGTGAAGGGAGGGGAGGGCCCAGCCCAGCTGCCTCCTGATTGACTCCCAACTTTCTGCTCCTCCCTTGCACAAACTTTCCCTTCCCTGCGCCTGGCTCCGTGCGCGGATTCCGGAGCCAGCCGCGCTCCCCGCATTCCTGCTGCCCCTGTCACCCCCACCGGCTCCGGCACCCCCAGCTCGCCCGCAGCCGGCCGAGCGCTCCGGAGCACGGAGCAGGTAAGCGCCCCCCCCCCCAGCCCGGGAGGGTCTTTCTTTGCTGTAAGGCGCTTTGCCCCCCTCCCCCTCCGCCCCGGGGGCCCACACTCTTCCTCCCCCCAGTTGATCGCTCTAGGTGGGGAGGGGCTCCCCCATGGGCCCCACTTCCCTCCTGCTGATCGCTCTGGGTGGGGAGGAGGTTCCACCAACACTCCCCTCCCCCCAGCTGAGCTCGCCTGTCCTGGGGGCCCTGTCCTCAGATTAGTTTTGGGGAAGAGCCCCCCCGCAATCCCTTCCCCGAAACTGCAGCTGCCTGGGGCAGCCCTTCCCACTCTGCCTGGGAACTTGAGCTGCTTGGGTGGGGGGGCCTGGCCTGGGAAGGGATCAGCCCCATTGGAACATTAGAGAGGATGTGGAGGTGGAACTGCCCCCAACCCCTTCTCCCCACCCCCAGTGGGTTTGAGCCTTCCCCCCCGCCCCCGGGGGGCTAGTGGGCGCAAGGGGGTGTGGGTTTCACTCTGTGTTAGCTGGGGTGGCCGGTTGCAGTCCTTTGGTTGTGGAAGGACGTATCCATGGCCCTCTCTGCTGCCTCCTCCCACCTCAGTGTTTACCCTCAGCCTGAAGGGGCTCATTTCCCCTCTGGTTAGTGGATTATTATTTTTTTAATCTCTCCCCCCCCCAATAATTCAACAGTTTTCAGTTTCAAAACATCCAATTGCTTCCTCGGGTGCTCTCGCTTTCTGCCCTACGCCTGCCTCTCACTTCAGTTTAAGTTTTTAAGTCAATGGCCTGTGATAGATTTGAATTTATTTTTTTGGCTTCTACTTTGTATCTATGGCCTTTGACCATGTGATTGCTGGAGCTACAGCTCCAAAGAGGCCTTGCGCGCAATATATGATCCATCGATAGTGTGCGTAGAGCCAATATGTTACGTTACATAAACTGCCTCCTTTTCCCTCCAACTCGCTGTGGTAGCTCCCCAAATTTAACTGCTTCCCCTTCTGACTCTGGAGGGCATCATGTGTGTCTTTAGCAACTGCATTGTGTATATGCATGTACAACACATCCATATCTCACACATACACTGGAAGATAATATGCTGGCTGTATATTACACGCTTTGTGCCTAGTCACACAGTCACAGTACTAACGAGTCATTAATTAGATGCATAATTTTCAGCCATGCAGCACATTTGCAATATTTTTCATGCTCTTGCTTTTTCCGGGGGATGGGACCCCAAGCAAAACACACTTAGTTATATGAATCTCCAAAATAACATGCTTATTTGTGTATGTGGTTATGTAGGTAACCATGCAGGTTTGGGTTAACTTTGTGTGTAAATTAGGTTGAATACACAGAAAGGGCACAGTGAGTGTCATTTTGGATTCAGGAATGAAAATCAATATTTTGGGGCATGGGGGGTGGTGTGCCGGGGGAAGGGAAGGGAGATGCCTAGAAACATGGCTTTGGAGGCACCCAACATTGCTTGTCAAAAAAACCCCCACCTCCACAGAAAATCCAGTTCAGATTGATTAGTTCTGGGCAGCTGACCCAGAGTGCTAATGAATTAACAAACAGGGAAATGGCAAGCACAGAGGGCAGGGAAGAAAAGTGTGAGGTCCCAGTGGGTCTTCCTTTTGTCTATCATAAATAAGAGCAATGGTAAATAGGTGGCAGGGCTGTGGCGGTCCGTTCCTCCCCCAGAAAAGAGAGTCAGTCTAAATTGGATAGTTTTGAGGCAAGTGGCCGTGGCCCTGTCCCCCATCTTGCTGCCCATCTGTGGTGAGTCAGGGTTTTTAATGCTGCAACAGAGAACATCTTCCCGGCTCTGATACCCCCTGCTTGTGTGTGGGAAGGGAGTGTTTGTGAGGTGGCTCTAAGGAGGCACATTGTAGTGGTGGTGGCTGAGGTACTTTGCAATGGAGGTGCTGCCTTGGGGAAGACCTCGCAGCCAGGTTGCCGCCTCTATAGATAACTGGTCACGGCTCTGTAGGGACGTATTGCCGGTCGAGCAGGCCCAGACACGCAGGCACTTGTACCATGCAGGGAATGCCTCTCTAGAAAGCAATAGCTGGGTCACACTATATGCTGCTTGTCTTTAAGAGCCATTTAAAGGCGTTTGTGTTGTTTCTCCCCCCCAGTGCAAACCCTGTTGTGACAAAACATTCACGCTTTTCTCCAGGCACTCTTCTGCCTTTCCACCTCCTGTGAGTTAGGCTGGTATCATGACCCCCATTTTGCAGATGGGGAAAGAGAGGGAAGAGACTTACCCAAGGTTAGGGTGACCAGATGACAAGAACAAAATATTGGGACACGGGGGGGGGGCGCGCCGCTGAAGAAAAAAAAAAAGCCAGAGTGCAAAATATCGGGACAAATGGCATACATTGGTCGGGATGCGGGACAAACAACTAAATATCCGGATGTCTGGTCACCCTACCCAAGGTCACAGAGCAGGTCATGGGCTGCTGTGAGTAAAACCCAGGTCGGACTCCTGGGCCTGGGCCTTATCCACACACCAGTCTGTCCTTTCTTAGCTCTTAAAATGGATAAATGCTAATAAACCACCATAAGGATAGTGTTAGGAAGGATCTCCAGCATGTGCCATGCTTCATAACCCCTCTCAGCGGCCGGAGTATAACTCTCCTCTAGAAGAATCAGTAGTATAAAGTAGATATATTCTATGTAAGTAGTCACACAATATAATTTAAATACTAGGTAAAGATAAGAAGGGGCGTGTTTGTATATATCTATATCTTGTATTTATAATATAATTTCTAACCGCTAAGGGCAGGTATTGTTCAGCCTGGCAATTTTCATACCAAAATGCTTTCAAGGAAACCACCGTCTCATAGCATCGCTCTCACCCTAAAGAAACTCTGGATCTGAACTTAAGCATATAGACAAAGATGATCAGATCATAAAAGAAAGCAAGGTTTGGCCGGGCCTTTTTGTTGATGTGCTTAGATTGGGGGAGGGAGGAAGGGAATGGATACAAAGGAGAACTAGCTAATTCAGGGCCTTGGCATATAGGGATTCAGCTCCTTTGGCCTCCGTGTCATCTAACTATCCAGCCAAGCTGGCAGGGAGCGACAACTTGCCTCCATCTGATGGCAGTTTGATGGCCTTAGTGAAATAAGTTGCAGTTGCAGCAGTGAGCCCAAGGACTTGCTGTGCCATGGAGACTGGAATATCTTCTCCCGGCTACTAGGGTCTTTGGGGCTCAGGGTTTGCATGTGTGTGTAGCTTCTTCTGCCACTGCCCATGCTGTACCTGCCCTGTGGAGAGACCACTCTGTTTTGCCAGGGCTGTCAGGCTGGCACCGAATACACCTTTAATAAAAATAACTCTAACAAATTGGGGGGGGGGGGGGAAATCGCCCTGTATGTCCTGAGTATTTCTGGTGCACCCGTCACTAGGCCCTGCCTGTCTGACTCTGGTGCTCCAGGCCACGTGCAGGGCTGTTCTTCTGAGTCTCTGTAAATACCTGGCATTTCTTTGTGGAAATATTGAGTGTCTGTGACTAGCTGAGTGTGCAGAGGGAAGGAGGAGGGGTTTGGCCGAGGTGCTGGCAGGTGAGGAAGTGCCAGTGGCTTTGTTTGGAAAGGTGAATGCAGATGATCCCCTCCCTGCTGTGCTGAGAAGAATCTACCAGCATCTGCTTTACACCTGGTACCTTAAAACCCCAGTCAGCCTACAGCTGGATTGTACCAACCACCCCTTTGCTCCCAGCCATCAGAGGTATGAAGCTTATCTTTTTGCTGCGATAGCGCTGCCCATAAGCAGCGATGAATAGGAAGCAGCACCTCCTTCTGGGGACAGCCGGAAACTGTTGCTGCTTCCGCCAGTTGTACCAGGCCCCTGTCGACCCAGTAAGAGAGGCGCATCTGAAAGCCTAATTGAGGCTGTGACACACTGCTGACAGTGGGAGGTGGTGCAAGCCGCGGCTAGCAATACAGTGGAGGGAAAAAAAGATTCTCAGCCAATGTGAGAACAGGTTAAAGCTGCACTTCCTGGGAGGTGAGGGTGGAAGTGGGCAATCAACCATAATTAATTCATTAAAAATTAAGTAACCACGCAACTCCTGTCGAACACACACACCAAACACGAGGCCAGCTGCAGGGGATCCCTTGTGCTGGAATGACTTATAGTACAGGTCTGTTGTGAAGAGCAGAGCTGGGCTATGCCTGATCCTTCTGGGCAGGGGAGAGATGTGGATCTCTGCCTCCTCCTTAATGCATGTTCTTAGTCCCACGGAGGCTAGGGGTGAGTGACATTTGGGGTGGGAGGTTCCTGTGATGCTTGGGGCACCGGAGGAATACCACATGGGATTTAAGCCCCTATGATCTGCCCTTCCAAACATGGGTCCTGCTACAACGATTGGTGTTTATTATTTGTATTATGGTAGCACCTAGGAGCCCAGGTGTGGCCCAGGACCCAATTGTGCTAGGTGCTGTACAAGCACCGAACAGAAAGATGGCCCCAGCTGCAATCTCCTAGAAGTTCCTTTAAGTGTTTAATAAAAAAGGGTGTCTTGAGCCTGAACCCAGTGATAAAATTCTTACTGGGAGCTTTAATGGGAGCTAAGTGTTGGTCAATCAGTCAGTCCTTGCTGGGAGAGGCATGTGAAAGGTGGCTGAGGGACATCTGATTGACTGACCATGTAGTCTGTAACCCTCTGAACGCCCTTCGCTATGCAGCAGACTCAAGCCACCCCAAGGACTCCCCTGGTGCTCGCCCCATGTATTGTGGTAAATTATTGACCTCCACCATGCAGAATCAGGGAACTGACTCTCCAGGCAGAGCTAGCTGTGCCAAGGGATCACTACTCTCTAATGTGAGCATGTGCTGCTCTCCCAGTCCTGGATTTGAGCCTTGACTTTATAAGAGGCATTATTCAGTGTGGGTTCATTAGACAATAGATGCAAAACTTCCCTTTGTAATGGGAATCGCACCTTTCCTGAGAGTCGGTTAGCGTGGATGTCTGGGGTGTTGGAAGGTGCCTGGAGTGTGTGAGCACCCAATGTTTCTGTCACGTGTTGGTGTTGACTTATGAAACTTTTTGGACCGAGGGAGGGAAGTTAATGATGGGTGAGGATCGTAAGCTGTGTTGTCACTGAGCCTGTAACTCGCACGTGGAAAGATGGCCTCATTGCTAAAGCACAAAAGAGCTGGGTTCTGTTTGGATTTGGGCAAGTCATTTAAACTCCTTTGTGCCTCAGTTTCCCCCTTTGTAAAATGGAAGTGATACTGGTCCTGCTCACTGATACTTGTGAAGCGCTTGACGATCCCCTGCTGGAACACAGCAGAGCAGTGCAAATTGCTATGGAAGTATGATTCTGAAAGCACGGTAATGCACCCTGAGCTGGTGAGGGATGGTTTATGAATTACTTGGGTGGGGACATGCTCTGTCTCCTACTTTCTCAGCCCATCAGGCCGTGCATTTGGGGCAGCTGTTCTGGACGCCTCTATGGACCCATCATAGTTTACGTGGTGCTCTGCATCACTGGTGCTGCAAAATCCTGCCCTGCCATTTCACGGCCACCATGTTGGATTCTCTCTCCTGAGAGGTGAGACCTGGTGGGTAGTGCTTGGTTTTGAACAGGAAAACTCTGAGTTTCTCCCCTCTGTAAATCCATGTTTGAGCCTTGTCTGTGCGTACATTGGGCTGAGAGTCGAACAAAGCTTCCGAGCTTTTGAGAGGGGACATGAGCACTCGCTCCCCAGAAGAATGCATCCAAAATGGCGTCTGGGCCGTCCCAGATCCATGCGGACCTTGGAGCAGTCCTGTGTCTTTCCTGCGCAGCTGCCACTGTTCTAAGACAATAGCCACATGGACAATGTCTTTACTGTTCCTTGTCTGGCCTAGTGGGCTTAGCTTTAGGACTGTGCAGACTTCCTGGAAACATGAGTTTGAATCCCATTTGGATCGACTGAGCCCTTCACTCTCCCAAGTGACATTAATTGATATGGGGTCATGCCGTTTCCTATGGGTAGGTCTGAGTGAGACTTTTAACACTGAGGCGCACATCTTCAAAGGTATTTAGGTGCCTAACTCCCATTGAAATTTATAGGAGTTAGCTCCTCAAAGGTATTTAGGCACATAGGCCTGAGGGCCTGTCTACTGGTTGTGGATATTGAAGTTCTCACTGCCCGAGTGTCCTTGACCACATGTTCCCCTATTTTCCTTGTTTAGTGCAATATCCCACTACTTGCCCCCCCACCCTGCCCCCGAGATGGCTGCGTTTCAGTGGTGCTACATTGGTACAGGGGTAAAACACTCTGGGATCTCCTTGGATGAAAGTGAACTCGATTGCAGTAATTTGTAAAGATTTACCACCCAGTGGTATAAAGAGTGAATCCTCTTAACTGGCCCATCTCTGGGCAGAAACCAAAGCAGCCCATTTTAACAGCTGTCTTGAAACTCCCAGGCTCTAGGACAGTGGTTCTCAACCGGTGGTACGCATACCCCTGGGCTTACACAAAGGTCTTTTGAGAGTACATCAACTCATCTAGATATTTGCTAGTTTTACAACAGGCTACATAAAAAGCACTAGTGAAGTCAGTACAAACTAAACTTCCATACAGACAATGACTTGTTTATACTGCTCTATATACTATACACTGAAATGTAAGTACAATATTTATATTCCAATGGATTTATTTTATAATTATATGGTAAAAATGAGGAAGTCAGTACTAGTGGCTGTGACACTTTTTGTATTTTTAGGTCTGATTTTGTAAGCAAGTAGTTTTTAAGTGAGGTGAAATTTGGGGTTACGCAAGGCAAATCAGCCTCCTGAAAAGGGTACAGTTGTCTGAAAAGGCTGAGAGCCACTGCTCCAGGATACCTTGTGCCACATGATACTATGTATTTAAAAGTTATGACAATAGCACCTAGAAGCCCCAGCCAAGACCTGGGCCCCATTTTGCTAGGGACTGTACACACATAGTGAGAGATGGTGCCAGCTCCTAAAACGTAGTATAAATAGGCAAGATAGACAAAGGGTGAGAGGCGAGAAGGCGTATTATCCCCATTTTACAAATGGGGAGCTGAGAGTCAGAGAACAGGTGACTTTTCCAAGGTAATGCAGGGAGTCTGTGGCAGGGCTGTGACTGAACCCAGGTTGCCCAAGCCTCAGTCCAGTGTCTTAACCACAGGACCAAAAGCAACGTATGAAATAAACACCATCATTGGCAGCATTAAAAGGCTTGAAGAACCGTAATGAGCACGAGAGCCTAACCCGTCTCGCAGCCTTGATAGCACAGCAGAAGGCCACACTTTGGGAAAGCGAGGCCCGCAAATCACCCTTCCTGTGTGTAAATGACTGTGGCTAGACTACTGGGTAACAGGCATGGCAGGTATCCGCAGGTTAAAGTCATGAAATAGACCAATCGGCTCTGGTCCCTGGCAATCATCCCAATTAGTCTAATGATCGGGCTGGTTGAGGTTATCTTAGTGCATGTCTGTAGCACGATGAGGGTGGGTATCTACCATATAAAGAGGAGTGAAAAATTGTTTACAGTGAATATTTTTGTGCGGACCCAAGAGATAAAATGTGAGCAATACAAAAAACGCCACCTTTTAAACAAACAAGCTGTGCAGAACCCAAAGTTTGTCGGCAAAACTCCCATCATCTTCAGGGGGAGCTGGGGGGAAGCAGAGCTGGGCAGAGAGAAGCAGAAGGGACAGCTTTACATGCTGTGATTATCAGAAGAGATTTGAATGTATACAGAAGGGGCTGGAACCAGAACCCCAGATCCAAACACTTGGAGGAATGTCAGATATGGACTCCACCTGTGACCTATTTCTAGCGAGAGGTCAGTCCGAACTTGTAGAGGTCCCATTAGTTAGCTGAGGGCTTGCCTACATGGAAACATCCAAGAAAGTTAATCTGAATTAACTAGGGTGTGAATTTGAAGTGGCTTAGTGAAACCTCATTAAATCCCTGTGTGGACACTGTAAATCAGAATTAAAGTGGCCTTAGTTCAGTTTAGTTTGGAAGGCCACGTCTACACTGTAGCAGAATAGCTGCGGAGCTTTAGCTATACTGCTCTAATCCTGTAGTGTAGACGCAGGCTAAGGTGATGGAAGGTGTTTTCCCATCACTATAGGAAGGGGTTTTCTGCCACTCTAGGAACTGCACCTCCATGAGTAAGGGTAGCTAGGTGAACAGAGGCATTCTTCTGTCAGCCTAGCTGTATCTCTGCTGGGGGTTAGATTGTCATAGCTACGGCACTCAGGGGTGTGAGTTTTTCACAATCCTGGGTGCTGTAGTTATGCTGACCTAAATTTTAAGTTTCAGAGTAACAGCCGTGTTAGTCTGTATCCGCAAAAAGAAGAACAGGAGTACTTGTATGCATCCGAAGAAGTGGGCTGTAGTCCACGAAAGCTTATGCTCTAATAAATTTGTTAGTCTCTAAGGTGCCACAAGTACTCCTGTTCTAAATTTTAAGTGTAGACCATGACTAAGTGAATTAAGCAAAAGCAAATTAAGGCCACTTTAATTCTGAATAAGGGTGCTCACACAGGGATTTAATGCAGTTTAACTAATCCACTTCAAATTCACACCTTTAGTTAATTCGGCTTGATTTTCCTGGAGGTCCTCATGTAGACATGCCCTGAGACAGCATGTGCGCAGCGGTCTAGGAGTTGGGACTCTGGGGTTCTTTTCTCAGCTTTGGTAGAGACCAGTGGTAGAGACCTTTTTTTCATTTGCAGAGCCCTAAAGATTTTTGAATGGAGGTGTGGACCCCTTTGGAAATCTTAGACGTAGTCTGCAGACACTCCCCATCTCCCCCCCCCCCCTCGGGGTTCATGGACCATAGGTTGAAAACCACTGGTCTTGGACAAGTTGCTTCACCTCTTTGTGCCTCAGTTTCCCCTATTTTCTGTAAAATAGGTCTCATAACCCCTATCTCTATGGATTCTAGTGAAGCGTAACAGTTTTTAAAGTGCTTTGAGATCCTTGGATTGGAGAGCGAAGCGTTTTCTTCATGACTGTCTCTTCCTAGCTCCTCGTAAAATTAGATCCAGCTGTTCACAAAAGTCACTAATTTCCCCAGAAGATGTTCTGAGCCTGTAAACTTTGAGCAACTCTGAGTAAGTGGAGGATGGGCTGTAGTTCTCATGCCAGCTCCCCAACCATTTCTCCCCATCCCCCAGAGGCAGGGAGCTCATATTGCTGACATTTAGGCAACTGTCCTTTTATTTTAGTTAAACTCAGCATTAATGTTATTAGCAGGAAGGCTTGAGCACTTCATAGCCCCACTGCCCACCCTGTGGGGAGCAAGGCCTTGCGTGTGGCCCTCTGCTCTGAGTCCCCTCCTCCCTCCGCAATGAGAAGCCAGATTTACCCTCAAACGAACCTCCGAGAACTGGGCAGCCCGAGGCTATGTCGCCTTTTTGGCTTCCCCTGTGTTTGTGCTGGGGTCCTCACCATAACATAGATGTGCCCCCACAAGACTCCCTCCAGAACCCACCCGGATCAGCCACGCTCAGGGGCCAGCAGGGCATTTATGGGTCATTCCTTCCTCACCACAGCACACCTGAGACTTAAGCTACCACTCCACCAGCTGCAGTACGGCCAGAAAGGCCTCCCCGTCTCTAGCTTGCCCACTCCCTGCAGATTGGGAAGCTGGCGTGGTAGAGCAAAGAGGGAGGGAATGGTGGGGGGAGAGAGAGTCTGTGATTACTGGGTTGGTTAGATAATTGTGGGCGGGTGAGGGGAGCTGATGCATTGGAACAGGATCAGCTTAACTACTGGGCTGGGCTCTTGTCTGGAACTCCTTCTCTATTAATAATATCGCCTTCAATATTTTTAGCAACTTACATTCTCTATATGCAGGAGGCGCTTCACCCACCACTGACATGCTGCCACCTCAGCAGTGGGGGCGCAGCAGCTGTTTTAACAGCACAGAGCTGCAAGGCTGAATCTTAGGGCAGGAAGTGAAGGAGGTGCTTGCTTCCAGTTGGAAGTGTGAAGGGGGAGTTCAGTTGGCTAGGAGGTAATGAATCAACCCCGGAAGTGGACCAAGACACCAGAGGTATCCTGCTCTTGTGATCAGTGCTGTGGGATCTTTAATGACTGCAATTGAGCAGGCTCTGGTTTTATGTGGCTTGCCCAAAGGATGAGTTTTACCTAGGTGCTTTCGGGTCCAAGTACCTAATGCCTCTATTTCACAGGGGCAGCTTTATGTATTTTGCCGTCCCAAGCACGGCAGTGAGGCAGCCTTCGGCGGCATGCCTGCAGGAGGTCCGCTGGTCCCACGCCTTCGGCGTACCCGCCGCCAAAGCCGCAGGACCGGCGGACCTCCCGCAGGCATGCCGCCGAAGGCTGCCTCACTGCCGCCCTCGTGGCGACCGGCAGGCTGCCCCCCGTGGCTTGCCGCCCCCGGCAAGTGCTTGGTGCGCTGGTGCCTGGAGCTGCCCCTGCTATTTCAGCAGGGGTCCTGATAATCAGTATGTACTTAGCAGGCTTCTTCCTGTATTGGAAAGCTGCAGAAATTCTCACAGCACATGGCGCTGTGACTAGAAGTGACTGAGCTAAGTTCTCCCATGTTGAGTGGAAATTGCTTGAAAGAGCAAAATGAGAGGGAAAGAATGTGGTGAAGGCAGTGGACTGGGACTCAGGAGATCAGAGTTCATTTCGCAGCTCTGCCATATGCTTCTAGTGTGATCATGGGCAAGTCACTTCGTCTCACTGTGCCATAGTTCCTCAGCTGCAGAATGAGGATGATGATGCTTCCTTTGGCTTGTCTCTTTAAACACTTTAGGATGGTCTCTCACCATGTTTGGCCAGCACTGAACACAGCGGGCCCTTGATCTCAGTTGGGGCCCAGTCTCCTGCAGTATAAATAATAGTAAGAGCATTACTGTTTATATGGGGCTCATCCTGGAGGATCCCAAGAGCTTAATAAATTATGTGTGCACAGCACCCCTGCAAAGCACAAAGGGTAGCAACCTTCCAGGACATGGCTGGGTGAATTTTGCCAAGGACTGAGATGATTTAATGTCCCTGCTCAGCAGATTGGATCTTGCTGTTTGGGGTCTCATCAGAAAGACCTGCACATTGGAAGCCGCATGGTTCTTAATTTACAGGGGAGGGGGACGCTCACTGGGAAAAGGGTCTGGATACTCCAGACCAGAAACCTAAAGGCCACAATGGTGGGAGTCTAGAAATACACAGACCACCGAGCCAGCCCTCTGGCTGTCAGTCTAGGTAAACATATTCCAGACTCTGGGCTGCAAAAATATACGTGACCCCGTAGGATTCCCTTTTTCCGCATTAGCTGCCTCCTGGTGGGGATATCGGTTCTTGTTAGTTTCCTCACCGGCCTCTCTGCAGAGCGTGTTCCCCTTTGGTCGTTCTGTGCGGCGTTCATTCATGAGTCATCTGTTTAGCTCCAATGCATGGAATTGCACAGTGCATTGATTGTCCACGCAGGGCCCGTTGCCTGTTTCCTGTATGTATGGTGAAATACATACTCCTGTTACGGTTTCTGCAAATGTGTGAGATGATGAAACCCTCTGGAAGGGGCTCCTGTGGAGACATTTATCCCGTGATGCCACCTGTGTGGAGGGATTCCTCCCATGATACCCAGGACAGTATGCCAAGGGAAAGTGACTTGTAATGGTGAGGAGTGCTTGGCTTCCGCCAGACTGAATGGCTTTTTCCTCGGCTTCGGAAAGGTGTGAAGGCCATTTCCCATCCTGGAGCTGGGTTGTCATGTGTAGGCCAGTGGGTCGTGCTGAGGGTTGCTCTGGTTTGGTAAGGTGGTGCTTTCAGATTGCCCACAGCACCCAGCTATGAATCAGGGCTGATGCCTCAGGGGCGGCTGTGTCTCCTAGGCAGAGGGTGAGGGCAGTGATTGCAGCTGCTTCCATGGTGAGGATTGGGTTACACGGGGGTGGAGGGAAGGGAGAGGCAGCCTGGGACGAGGGAGTGGGTGTGAAAGAACTGGAGCCTTCCTGTTTGCACAGGGGTTATAGACACCTTATGGCCCCTCTTTAGACTGGCTATCCCTGCCCCACAGATCTAAGGCTTTGTCTAAGTCAATAGGGAATGAAATTGACATAGGCCTTTTCAAACTGATTTGAGAGTCCACACAGGCATTGGCACCAATTTAGCAAACCCGGTTTAAAAAGACACCCTTAGTTAAACCTATACAATGCTGTTTGTAGGCTGGGCCTAAGGCAGAGCTGGCTGGGAGACTGGGAACAGTTGCTCAGGAGTGGGAGGGTGTGGGCAGTTGTTGGGATGGAGAATTCCCAAACGTGGGTTTGGAAGGAGGAGGAGCTTGGACAAGGAGAGGGGAGACAGTTCTGAATATGGAGGGGGCAGTAGGAGAGAAAATGCAAAGACCAGAGTGGGGTGGAGGAATTTGCCACTCCAGTTCCTTCCTTGGGAAGGTAAGCCTTAGGGCACAAGGCCTATTTGGGTTCAGTGGCACCAGGACAATCCTTTATGTGGACACCTGGAGTCCTTTGCCTCCCAGAGCATCTGAAATGACTAAGAGCTGGCCAGAGAACCCTGAGCTGGTTCACATCTGTCGTACTGAGAACATCTGGGATACCCCCGCCTCTCCCATGATGATCCTGGTTTCCTTGGCTTATTGTTTTTTCCTGATTCTATAGAAATGGTTATTTCTAGATTAAGATATCCTAGGAGAATGACTTATGGATTTGCCTTTTCCTCTGAATTCCAACCCCTTCTCGTGACCAGGTCCTAGCAAAGTATCCAGTGGCCGTTGGGTGTGTGTCTGTGGCGTAGACGTTGTCCATCTTACCTCGTACAGCCAATCCCTAAAGCCAGCTCTGGCCCCGTTTATTCAGGCTGGAATGCGTAATTAATCATCTTGGCCAGACCATGGGCTTGCTAAGCTGATTGCCTGAACACTTTCAGCAGAGACTGCTGCTCTGCTTCAGCCTCCCGCATCTCTTCCTTGGGTCTTGTGCCGTTTAAGCCTATGGGATCTCTGGGAAATTGGCTTTGCTTCCAAGCCATGCTGGGAATTCAAACGCTTGAAGCCACTTTCTCTGCTTGGATCGGCAGGTTCTCAAGCTCAGTAGGTCAGAGTTGTTTCTCACCATCAGCAAACAGCAAATTATAATTGGAAATAAAGGTTTAACTTGTAATGATATTTCTCAGCATGCTACTGGCCAAATTACATCCGGTCTAAGTCATTCCCCTGGCAATTGGAAACTTCCTGTCCTAACTGTGCACTGCTCAGTGGCTGCCGTGTTCCAGAGATGGCCGTGTTTCAGTGATGGGTGAAGTGACTCCAGTATGTAGGAGCTTGATCCTGAGGTGTGCTAAGCACCATTAATTCCTGGTGGATGATCCAGTGGGAGTGTCAGGCCTCTTGGGAACAGGGCTACAGTTTGTAAAACCTTTTGGGCCCTGCAGGGTTTGACCCATTCAAGATACATTTCCTGAGGTGGTGAGAGGTGCTGGGCTGAGTGAAAAGGCCTAAGCCCCATTCCTTCTGAGCCTCGGTTCCCTGGTGTCCCGTCTCCACGCCTCCCTGGTGTCTGGGCAGGAAAGTTCCTCTGTGGATCACTGGGGAGGAAAAGGAGCAGCTTTGTTAGGATGGGGTCTGTGGCCATCTGCCTCGCTGTGCACGGGCTGGGGCCTGTGTCCTTGCTTGTAACTGGTGGGTAGGAGGTGACCAGCACATCTGGGGACACAAGTAGCCTAAAGGGGACGGGATGGACTTGGTGGTTGCCTGGGAGACCCAGGCCCACTCTCCAGTCTGCTGTCGCTTTAGGAGCCACCATCCATCAGTGCTGCATCCCTCGTGGCCTCGGAGCCACGTGGCCTCTTGTGGTTTCCTCACTCCGATTGCTTCCTGAGCTCCACGCCAGTCCGGAAAAGACAGGAAGTGATAGAGGAAAGGAAATTACTCAGGCTGTCTCGCAAGGGAGTAGGAGTCGGGGGGAGGGGTGTCTGGGAGAGTCCCAGGACTTCCGAGTCTGGATCATCCAGGGGCCCTTTGGCATCCATTCCCCTGTCTGTCTGAATGGTGGGGTGGGGTGGGAACGCAGGAAAGGAGGATGGATCCAGTGAGGGGCGGGCATGAGAGACAGGCACTCACTAACTGGCTTGTTACTGAGCTACACTTCCCTCTGAAACTTTGCTTTTACAGAGCCTATAGTGCCACATCAGTGGCTTGGAGTTCTAAGTCCCTTCTGCAGGCAGGATCCTTGCAAGGGGATATACCCTGATGGTAGCAAATAGTAGAAGTGAAGTCTGCTTCCAAGCAATGGGAATCCCTAAATATCAAAGGGCCTTGCAGCTCGGAAACAGTTTAGAAAAAGATCACAAACCCCCACCCATTAGTATCGATTGGTCTCTGAGGTTTGGTCCCTATGGGAGCACTGTTGGGTAGAAATACCTTGGTGGTGTGCTCTGCTGATGAATACAATGCTTTCCACCACCACCACTCCCAGGATCCCGTACTACTGTTCAAGCTAAAGACCGGGATTGCTTTATTCCTTGCTGAAAGGCAACCACTTCTGGGGTAGAGCATGTGAGAGTGTTTTCCAGGAGGGGAAGAAGTGAACGGAAACTACTCCCATGGAAACTGTGGGGAAGGGAGGTGGTTAGGGTCTGCAGCATGTGGTCACCCAACCTGCGATGTGACCAGGACGCCAGGATTAACACCCTGACTCTTGGAAAAACTGCCATGAAGTCTTTCATGGCCAGGATTTCTGAAAGGCAGTGAACCTCCTAGTGCTCCAATGGGGCACCATCTGTTGAGCCGCTAACGCTGCCTGAAGAGTCCTTGGAACGCTCCCACCTGGGGATCCCGCAGCCCAAACGTGTGAGGTTAGAGGTCCTGGTGATAGGCCTGCAGGCTGAGGCTGTGGTTGCTGATGGAGATCTCTCTGGTGAGGGCTGGCCAGGTGGTGCAGTCACCACAGGTGAAAATCTGAGATCCCCGGGCAGGCAGCAATACCACGCGCTCTGTCTTTGGGGAGAGGCGAGCACTGGCAGTCCCATGCACCTCCACCGATGCTTGGGACAGTGTGGAGGGGCTCAGAAGTGGTGTTGGGAACCAGGACGTGTGGGGCCTTTCACGAGAGCTGCCAGGTTGGACGCTGGATGTCAAGCAGGTCAACTCCCCCTCCCCAAGCTGGTGTTGACAACGCTTCTCACGCCGCTGTGGACAGAATCGACTATTGTGTGCCCTGTAAAGAGCATCGGACGTGGCCTACCCCGGCCCACAGGCCGTAGAGACAGTGAAAGAAACAAAGCAGCTGGCACATCATTCCCGTGGCTGTTTTAATTTCTTACGCCAACATCCCTCGCCATCGAGGATTTTAGAAGCACCCTCCCTACACGGACACCCCCTTGTTGTTCCCTGCCACCCCTGTAGGATGGAGCACTGTGAATCTGGGGGTCCCTTCTCCCTTCAGGCTCCCCTGAAACCACTCCACCTTCCCACCTTCTGAGCTGCACCGCCCCCTCCCTCCCCCCCTCAGGCTTTGCAGGTGGCAGCCTGGCTTTCCCGCCCCGTCCCTGCCTCCCTCCCCCATTTCCTTCCCGTGCACACAGTCGGATAAAATGTATTAACATGCAGACAAAACAAACATGGAAGAGATGGGGGGGGGCGTGGGGGAGAGGCTGAGAGGCAGCATCATGGAGAATGCCCCCCGGCAAGCATTCTCCTTCCAGAAATTAGAAGCATATTAAAGAAGGCCTCTGCGTGCTTGCAAATTGTTTCCTCCTGTTGGAGTTCAGAGCCTGCTTTTGGGGTTTTGCGTTCTCTTGGCTAACGCTCTAACACATGAGGAGGGGCTGGAGAGCTGCTGTGTGAAATGGCTTGGGGCCGTTACACGGGCATGCTGTCCTGGAAGGGAAATGTTTGCACCCCCGATGGCTCTGAATTCCAGTAGTGCTGTCTATTTCAAAATATCCCAAAGTCCTCCTCGAGCTGTGTATATCTTGGCATCGCTGAACTGCAGCCACCTCTGGGGTGGAATGCAGCAGCTGTCTGGCGGCACACAGCAACGCTTCACTACAGCCCTCAGGAGGGGAAGGGAAGAGCGAGCTGTGGAGTTCTAGATGATGAGATGGTGTCGTTCAGATAATCGCACTGGAACTGCAGCCAGGTTGCTGGGGTTAATGCCCCAGCTCTTGCAGGAATCATTGGGGGTCCTTCATGGAGTGAGCAGGACCTCAGCTTTGCTGGGTCTCTGAATAAATGCTCCTTGCATTCGAGCTCCAATGAGGCAGAGAGTCCCACAATTGGGAGAGGGGACCCTCCTGTCCCACCCCTCAGATTTTAGTTGATTGCAAAGTCCCAAGTGGCTGCTACCCAGTCTCTGTATCGCCTAGCTCCCTGAAGTGCCTGCTTGACCCCGGCACAGGGACAGGCTGGGCTGCATAATCCCAGGCACAGAGACTGCTGTCTGTCCTACCCAGAGACCCCGTCTCTCCCCAGCCAGGGCATCTTTGTATCTTTGTCAGTGCCCTGCTCGCCTGTGGAGCAGTCTAGGGCTCGTGGGCAGCATCTGGTGGGATGGGAGCTCTGCTGCGGTAGTGCAGGGTATGCAAGTGGCAGGGGCCCAGTGACCACCAGGCTGCTTCCTCCTGTTCCCAAATTGCTATCTGTGGCTCCACTCAGGGAGAAAGCCGGGCAGCCGGCCTGCTGCTGGCGTTGCTGCGGGGGACATTGTCCTTGAGTTACGCAAATGGCCGGGCCCTTGTGAGGGCCCCACACCCATGGTGATGAGCCTGCAGTGACCACACAGGATCTATAGTGTGTATCTGCTCCCTGGCAATGCTGGGTCGATGTCTGTGTTGCCAGGGGAGTTCTGTAAGTATTGCCGGCCCCCTCACCTCTGGGCTGAGCTCCCATGACCATGGGGGGCTGGAGGCCCCCTCCCAGCCTGCTCCCGTGACCATGGGGGATCTGTACAGGCTTTCTCAAGCCGCTCCCAAACAACTTTCACACCACAAACAGGGTGAGTTGCTTGATGCGTTTCATGAAAACTTCCCCTCAGATTTGTGGTTTGGCTGGGAAGCTCACACTAGCAGCTCTAAATGTGACCCATTAAAACCCCGATGTCCTTGGGGGCGCAGGGGACACTTGGATGATGGTTCTGCTCTGGGCCTCTCTGGATTTCTGCTCCAGCCCAGGCCTCTCTCTGATCCTTTCGCTGGGACTCTGTCTCGCCGGCCCCTCTGACAGAGAGCTGTGCCAGGCCAGCAGACTGCTGCTGCGCTGGAGACTTGAACCTGGCAATCGAATTCCATCCCTCCCCCTGTGCTATAAATACACCCAATGCGTCTCCCCCAGGATGGGGCCGCAGAGCGAGGGAGCAGGCAGCGTTGGTGGGAGCTTGCCCCGCTGAGCTGTGAAACCTCCCGGACGCTCTGGTAACTGAACGCTGCCCACTGGCCTTGGCTTGTCTCTGGGGCTGGGAATGGGGAGCCACTTGGCGAGGCGGGGGAGTGAATCTCTCTGCCTTCCCGAAGGTCACGGTGACCTTCTCTTTCTCTGGCCCTTTGTACAGCTCCTTACTCAGGTGTGTGAGCGTGGCCAGGCTGGGCCAGCCCTGCCGTTTGGCTGCTTCACCTGCTGTGGTGAACGTCTCCCTTAGGGGATGTGGTAGAATTCTCCCCATAGGAGGTTGTGGCAGTATAATACACGCTCCACAGGGCTTCCCTTCCATCTCTCTCTCCTGTTCCTCTCCCATCCTGTGGGTTACTGCAAGGGCTGATCCCAGCTATCCCTATTTCACTTGATGGTCATTTACATTTGTGTGGTGCCTCTTGTCCTCAAGGATCCCACAGGGACATATGACAATGTATACACAGCCCCAAAATGCAGCCACCTCTGGGGAGGAAAATGGCTGGCCCTGCACAATGGTGAGTGTTGGGGCAATCCTCTCCAGGCAGGACCTCATGTCAGCTGCATGGAACTCTGCAGGCCTAGGGGTGGTGAACATGGTGCTTAGACAACAAAGCCATGTGTTTGTGTGTTTGAAGCCACGTGAACAGGTTTGGCACAGAGCAGGGAAGCCAGTTTCTCCTCTCTGCTCCTTCTCCCCTCCCCACCCTACATCGGGGGCCCCTGCACCCTGTTGGTGTGAGCCCCTTTCTAACTGCAGGGCTGCTGCTCTGGAGGGATCTCCCTCCCCTCCATCGCCTCAGCAGAGAGCAGCAGGTGGGTGTGAGCTCTTGCCTGAAACTCCCCGCAGGGGGAAATCGGAGTGGAACATGCAGCCTTGGATCCCCGTCCCCCCCCCCCCCCCCCCCGCTTTCTTGTCAGCAGGAGCGGATTCTGCACCAGGGGAGGTCACGCCCAGGCTGTAAGCTGAAACTTTTTGTCTTTCAGGTGAGAGGTGCAGCTTGCTGCACTAGCTCCCAGCCAGCAGCCTCCTGTCTGGGCTTGTCTGTGAACTTTTATCCTTTTTAAATGCGGGGGGCCCGGGGAAAGATGAGCTCCCCTTTGGGCCCAGCAAGGACAGACCCAGCACCAGCCAACCTGGTGGGCCCACAGTGAGACATTAAGATAGGAGCTGAACCAGTTCACAGGGCAGCTGTCCCTTCCTACCCCCTATGTCAACAGATCCTCCTGCCTTCCCAACTCTCCTGTAGCAGATCCTGCTTCCACCCCTGCTCCAATACGTCCTAGCTAGCTTCCCTTCTTCTCTCCCCAGCAGCAGGAGGCACTTCCCTGATTGCAACCCTGAGTGTGCTCCAGTGCTGTGGCACAGAGCTGGGGAGACCCTAAGACCAGGATGGGAGCTAGACTCTATTGTTCCCAATGCTTCTGCCTCTCCTCCTAGTTAATTCCGGAATGCAGGAACCTTCTCCTCTAACCTTCGCTTCAGGTGAGAATCCTCCTTCCAGTTCTGCTGCAGTAAGATGCTAGGTGCAGAGGCTTCTTGGGAGATCTCTCCCCGACAGCAGTGTCCCGAGACACTCAGGGTCTGGCTGAGCCATACCCCACCTGTGCAGGCTGCTCTCAGCCCTGATGTCACTGCAGAGGAGGGCAGCACCAGCAGTGGAGGGGCAGGCAGGATCCTTGCAGAAGGAGAGTGTAAATGCATAGCTTGAATTAGTGGTGAGGAAAGGGCTTGAAATACCTTTTCTAAAGTGTCTGCAGGGTGTAATTCCCAAGAAGGGTCATGGGTTGTTTAGAGGGGAGTAAGAAGGTGGAAATAAGGAAAGGAGAACGTAGGCTGAATGTCAGGACAGCCTGCCTGGCTGTGATCTCTATCAGGAAGTGGAACAGGCTCTCTGGGGAAGGGGTGAATACACCACTGCTTGGGATGGTTAAAAAGCAGCCTGGACAAAACGCTGGATAACCAGGAGCCACCCTGCACTGGCTGCTAGGCAGGAACTGTGATGGTCTGTCTCTGGTGTCTGGGGCTTCTGGTGCAAGCAGGATGTGTAGGGGAGGGTCTCCAGTGCACTTTGAAACAAACCTGAGCATGTGTCAGCTTAACATCAGAATGTCCATCCTGGGTCAGACCAATGGTCCATCTAGCCCAGTGTCCTGTCTTCCAACAGTGGCCAATGCCAGGCGCTTCAGAGGGAATGAGGAGAACAGGGCAATTATAGTTATCAATCTCCTGTGGTCCACGCCCAGCTTCTGGCAAACAAGAGGCTAAGGACATTCAGAGCATGGGGTTGCATCCCTGCCCATCTTGGCTAATAGCCATTGATGGACCAATCCTCCAGGAACTTTAGTTCTTTTTTGAACCCTGTTATAGTTTTGGCCTTCACAACATCCCCTGGCAATGAGTTCCCCAGGCTAAAAATGAGACATGTATTTGGGAGCCTGTGAGATCATCTCATTCTGTATCGTGTTGTAACCTTGCCCTTGCCTGTAAATAGGGGCATGCCAGCCCATCCTTGGCAGGCCTTGTCTTCCTTCACGTTACAGAATCTCCAGGACAACGCTCCCCTCCTAGCTTCCAACCTCATCCTTGGATTTTTCACCCTCCATCCTCCTGCCTCTCAGTCCTGCAGCATGTTGCTAATGCTCCTCAAACACTGGCCTTCATTCCTGTCCCCACCTCTCCCCTCTCTCTGTAAAGCCGGCAGAAGCTGACCCCACCATCAGGAATAGCCTTCGCTACACCTGTCTCCTGAGGCCAGACCCTGAGCTGGTGTAAATCCATGTAGCTCTGTTGAAGTCACTGGAGCTACATCAGTTTTTTTCCGGTGAGGACCTGGGTCCATGACAAACACTATAGCTCCTATCTGAATCCGTGTTTCCCTCCCAACCTGTGACTCCTGAGCAACCCGAGATCAAGGACATCATTGCTTTAATATTTGATGCAGCATCTCTTGTGTTGTTGTATTCTGCCCTTGTACAGGGGTGTGGACTCAAGCTAAATAGGCCCCTTCCATCTCTGTGGGCCCAGTTTTCCTCTTATAAAGCAGAACTCTCTCCATTACAGTCACCCTGGTGTTTGTAAGATCACACTCTCTGCTTGCCTCCATTTTCCCCCATGCTTATTCTCCCCCAAACTCAAGCATTCCCTCCCTCCGCTGCTGCATCTATGGAATCCACATGTGTGAGATTGGAACCTACCAGCTCCATGTGTATTGCTTCGTGTGTGCCGACGGGGGTTTGGAGTTTGGGGATGGAATTTGTGGTGCCATGTATCGTGTCCTTATTTTTACCTGGATTTTTAAGGAGCAGCTACGAGAACAGGTGTGGAGCCAAAGTGAGATGAAGGCAGGCAAGAAAATGTGCTCTCAAAATAAAATAAAATACTGGGGGAGAGAGACTATGATGAGCCTAACAAATAAACATCTGGCACTGATGAACTAGATATAGACAGCCCTTGGAGCCCAGGTATCCTGCTGGCATTGCTGTACGTACCAGCTCTGACCTGCACCATCCCTGCTTTTCCAGTCCTGGGCACTCTTCCCCCACAGGTCCTGGGGAGGGACAGCTGTTCTGCAGAGAGTGCAAGTCAGGAGGTGTGTATTTGTGCACATGTGTGTTCCTGCACTACAATGTCCTTAAAGCCCCCCTTTGCACCCTGACCCCCAAATCCTGATGTGGTCTTTGTTTAGGGCTGGTTCCTGAAGGCTGCTCGGACTCTCACTGGGTGCCCGGGGCACAAATTTGATCCCCCACAGCTGGTGATTGGCATATCTAGGTCACACGCCCTTTCCTTTGGTCATGCCCTCTATCTCTGCTACACCAATACCAGCAGGGGAGAGTTGTTCTTCACAGGCTCTGTGCTGCCAGGGGATCCCTCTATGATGGGCTGGTCATGCCACATTAGTGTCAGAGTCCACTAGTGGTACAGCGCAAAGTGGTCGCACCACATTGGTGAGTATCCAGCCCAACGCAGTGATTAAAGTAGATAGAAACAGAAGCTCCTCTCTGCTTAGAGCGGAGATGGGGGAGCTGTGCTCCCCAGCCTTCCCCGCCTCCCCCTTACTTAAGCTTTTGGCTCTGTGTCTGTGTTGTGAGGGGGAAGTTTGGTGGGTTACTTAAGAGGGAACCTGAAGCTTGAGGAAGGGAGGGGAAAGTGAGAGAAGCAGCAGACGAGAGAGACGGTAGGAAGGCGGAAAGTGGATGAATATATCCCCATGGGGAGTGGTGATGGAAGTAGGTAGTTCTCATGGGCTGTGCTAAAATTTTCTGAAGCTTCTGGGAGAATGAGAACTCCCCTAGAATGTTGGTTCTGGAGAAGGTATCTTCTCCATTCTGAGTGGTGAGGTCATCATTTTGTACGCACTCAAAGAGACAGTGGGAGGCTTGGATGAGCTGCAGGAAAGAGGGTCGCCATTGGAGGGACCTGCCTGAGAAATGGGGACGTTAACACTCAAGAAGTTTTGGTCTTGGTCTGGCATCTTGGTCAAATCTGAGACCTTTCTGCACCTTGAGGGAAAATCTCACCCCAGCTCTTTGTGACAGCCTTCAGCTCCTCATGCCCTCTGGAGAGCTTGCTTGCAAAGGTCAGCCAATCTCCTGGCCACACTGGGGGGGCTGATAAAGATGGCAAACTAAGCTGCGAGAGCTGAGTTTGATACTGCGAGGCCCCTGACATTACTGGAGAACTGATACAAGGGACCTACAGAACTCACTGACCTCCTGGATTTGGGAGAGGAGCAGGCCATGGCCCTGATTTTGAGGGAAGGAATCCCTCTGCCTTCCCCAAGGACAAGCTGATGTAAAAGAAGGAAGGTGACATGTTTCGCTCCAGCCTCCCTCCCCCACCCCGATCAGGTTAGGCAGCCCCACACCTCCAAAGGAAGCCCAGCATGTCTGGTTTCCCAATTGTTATTGTGGTCGCTGTTTTGTAAGGGCTGGGTGGAGCCTTGGATTCATCATCTCTTGCACTGTACGTCAAAGCCAGGACTCGCCGCTCGCCTGCACCCTCCCTCCAGGAAATGGAATTTCTTGGCTTGGCAAGACACCGTTTTCCCAGTGGCTGCCACTCGCACCGTGGCCAGGCCACTCTTCGTTCTTCCTCTCTGTCCCCAACTGGGTGGGGCAGGGAAGCAATATCTTCTTCTCTCTCCCCCGACCCCCTCCCAGCCCCAAATCCTCAGAGCTTTGACTGTGTCGTCACCTGCCAGGAAGGAAAGCTCAGGTGATCTCTGAGGTTTCCCCACTAGTGGGGTCAGCATGAGAAGACATGTGTGGATATTAATTCAGCCGAAAGCAGGGATGGGAGACCTGGGCACTAACACAGGCCTGAGGTCTGCATGTGTGTTTGTACAGCACCTAGCGCCACAGTGTCCCCATTCTGCTTGGGGCCTTCAGCAGCTACTATCATATTAACAGTAGTGGCTGGCTGGAGACTGGGTTCCAAACCCCTGGTTAGAGCCTCCTGGGTGGGATCTCCTGGGAACACAGGGCTTGCCACACTGGATCAGCCCAGGATCTGTTCAGCCCAGCATCCTGTCTCCAAGAGGGACCAGTCCCAGCTGGCTCAGAGGAAGGTTCTGCAGTTACAAGGACATCCTGCTCCCAGAGACAGCTTCCTCCTGACCCCCAGTAGGGAGTGGCCATGCCATGAAGCAAGGGGGTTCACATCCCTTCCAAACCTCATTTCCTCCCTTCTAGGACCCTCCTGCGATATTCTGCAGTAGTTGCGCAGAAAGCTTCAGTGTACCCCCTCCCCCCAGTGCTGCAGTGGGGTGTGCTCAGACACAGGGGTTCCTGTGTCCCCTGGGGTTGGAGGAAGCATGGTGTCTCCAGGGGAGGGTGTTCTCTCCATGTGCTGCAAGAAGAGGAAATTTCTGCTGCGTCCTGGCCCTGTGCAGAAACGTGGGTGTCTGTCTCTGGCAGGCGTTCAGCCGTTACCCTGCTGCTCTTTACCCCATTCGCCTTCTCCAGCAGCGGCTCCTCGACCCTGCTCCCCTTTGCCTCCTGAGCTAACAAGCTCTTGCCTGCACCTATGCTCCCCTTGCAAGCTCTTGCACACCCATGCTCCCCAAAAAAACCCTGTCCCCACGCCCCGTCCCAGTGCGGCACTCACAACCGTGTGTGTGTGTGTGTGTGTGTTTGGGGAGCCGGGAAGCTACACAACAGCCGCAGCAGCCTCTCTCTCCATCCCTCCCCCTTCTCTTTGGCTAACTGCTCCAATTCTGTTCTCCTTATTTGGCCACACTGCTCCCAAAGAAGGGGGGTGTGCGGGTGGAGGACGGGGAGGGGGGAGCAACGGGAGAGACTGGGTGACATCACGGGGCTCGGGGAGAGACAGAAAAAAAAGTTACTTTAAAAAAAAAAAAAGAAATCCCTGCGCACTTGAACCAGCAGCTTGCTGCAGTTCCTTTAAAAGGAGATGTCTGTACTGGAGACCTCTCGCGTGCTCTCCCAGCCCCTCCGGGAAGCCTCTAGCTGAAGGAGACACCTCTGTTCTCAGCTCCCCACCAGCAGCAGCTGCCGCCAAACATGTTATTGCAAAACACCGAGCCTGCTCTGGGAGCTGGGCAGGAAAGGGGGGAGCGAGAGGGGAGGTGAAGTCGCAGGCGCTGGTTTGAGGCCTGTCTGGCAGAACCTGTCCGGGGAGCAGAGCTTCCCCTGGGGGGCCCCCATGAGCGCTTTGCGCCCTACACACAACACCCAGTGACCTTTCAGGGGGCGGGGGAGGGTCAGGCTTGTCCAAATAGACACGTTGAACAAGAGTCCCAAAGCAAGACGGGGGGCTGAGGCTTTCGGAGCTGGGATCCGGGCACCTGGCCCCCATTCATATCAAGAGGAATTGGGCATCCAAATCTCCTGGGTGCCGCCAAAAGTCCCTCCTGGGGATTTCAAACCCTGCTCCTGTCTACACTTCACGTCCAACTCTTCCCATTGAAGCCACTGGGGAGTTTAGTCTTTGGCGGGGGCAGAGTTTGGCCCCAGAGGGTTTTGCTGGCGAGGCTGGGCTTTGAGCCCCGAGGGGTTCCCCAACAGGGCTTTCATGCTCTGCACAGCAAGGGAGCCTAGTGCTGACACAGGCTCTGTGTTGTTCTGTGGGGGGCAGTGACACCACGCTGAGTCTCCCCTCTGCGCCCCCCCCCCCCCCCACATTGCCTGTGCTTCATCCCTGCACTGAGGCACGACTACGCCAAAACGCAGCAGGCCAGGGAGCTCTGAGGCAGTGGCACGGCCTGCGAGGAGCGGGGTGGTCGTGTAACTAGCAGGGGGCCGCAGTGGAGCGATACCCACCTCTCTAATGCCCAGCATGTAGCAGCCCAGTGTTTCTCATGCTGGGGGTCCCAACCCAAAAGGGGGTTGCGAGAGCGGCGGCTGCTGGCCAGGTGCCCAGCTCTGAAGGCAGTGCCACCGCTAGCAGCAGCGCAGAAGTAAGGGTGGCATGGTATGGGTCATCACAGCCTGAAATATTTTCAAGGGGGATCCCAGCCAAAAAAAGTTTGCGAACCCCTGTACCAGCCTGTATTCCAGGAGTTTTCAAACTGGGGGTCGAGACCCCTCACGGGGTCGCGAGCTGTCAGCCTGAACCCCAAACCCCGCTTTGCATCCAGCATTTATAATGGTGTTAAATATATGAAAACATGTTTTTAATTCATAAGGGGGGGTCGCACTCAGAGGCTTGCTGTGTGAAAGGGGTCACCAGTACGAAAGTTTGAGAACCACTGCCGTATTCCATCTCTATTATTTTCTGTCTTTGCATTCAAGGTGGCAGAGAGCCCCTCCCTGCCATGTGCAATTACCCCTTGAGAGCCAGTAACTTGGCAGCTGGTTCTTGCCTGATGAGCCGATAATTGCCCGGTAAAGCCTTGCTCTCCTCTCTTGATACGGATAGAAGAGGGATGCAGGGTCAGGGCTGGAGGTTCCTGGAGGGTAAGGCTATGATCTGGGGCAGGGGATGTGGTTGCGTTTCGGGGCTGGAGGTTTCTGGGGGCTGCACTGTAATGTACCTCAGACCCATCTCTGGCTCCAATAGTTTCTATAGGGGCATTGCTGCCAGCTCTAGAACCCCTTTGTCTCACCTGACGTGAATACATTCATTGCTGGTATCCTTAGCAGAGGAGGAACTTCCCCTCCCAGCCCCTGTGTCCTCCTGCTCTTCTTTGGCTGGTCGGAGGCAGTGTACTCTAGTGCATACAGCTGGGGGCAGGATGTCAGGAGACGTCCATCGCTGACCTTTGCTTTGTCCCCTCAGGTTGTCGAGTTGCCATTTGGGGCTCAGGGTCGGAGCCCAGAGCAGCCATCACAATAGCGTCCAACAGCTGGAACGCCAGCGGCAGCCCCGGGGAGGGGCAGGAAGATGGACAGGAGGGAATGGACAAGAGTCTGGACAATGATGCCGAGGGGGTGTGGAGTCCAGACATCGAGCAGAGCTTCCAGGAGGCACTGGCGATCTACCCCCCCTGCGGCCGGCGGAAAATCATCCTCTCAGACGAAGGCAAGATGTACGGTGAGTGAGACCAGGCCGCACTTGGTTTTAGAAGGGATCCAGGCTTGACCCAACAGACACTGCAGGGTCTGTGTGCCTATTCAAATATCCATCATTATGTTTCAGAGTGAACATCCAGTTAAGATGAATAAGAGCAGCTCACACCTCCCTTAGAACCAAACGCTGCCCCTGCATTCCCACTGCAAAGTCCAATTAAATTGAGAATACATCCCTTTGGTTATTATGTTTTGTCTCTGACTCCAATTCAGGGGTAGAGCAGGGAATTTCCTTGGGTTTGCTGCCAGTGCTAGGTGGTTGGCTCTGGAGATGAAACTCCTCTCTTTCCTCACAGAGCAGGTGGAGCCTGACGGAAGTGTTATGTGAGAGTCCAAGTGGGGATTAGGGATGCCCAAGATGGTAGTAGCTGGGGGCTCAGGATTGAGGTGCAAACATGGGGGGAGCCCAGACCTTGACTAGCAGAGCAAGTTGCGTCAGGATTGAGGTCGATCGGCAGAGCTGCGTTGGGAGCCTATTGCTGGAGCAGCTGGGGATGCGGGGGTGGGTCAGGACTGAGGTGCGTTGGGAGAGCTGTGGGAGGCGGGTGGGTTCTGCAGCACCTGAGGCTCTGACTTTCGGTCTCTCACATCCAGTGGATGATTGAAATCAGCCTGTGTCAGCCCCCGCGTTCTGACCTCATCTGGGTGACTGCTGGCTGGCAAGGGGAGTGGAGGGTGGCAGAGAGAGAGAGAAGGTAAAAGTGAGTTTCTGAAGGGGTATTGCTCCTCCAGGCTCATCCCTCAGGTGCCCCAAGCCTGGACTTCTCTGACACGGAGGCATTAGGAGCTCTTTGTATGAGCGGTGCCTTCCCCTCTGCCCCGTCACTTTCCAAGGCTTGGCCCTTGCTGTCTGCACCAGGGGCACTAACCTAATATCTCAACCACAGTATCTAGGCCGTGTCCCTACTGGCCTGTGGGGAGCACTGAAAGGGAAGCCAAACTGGGGCAGAGGTGGTGGCCATCTTGTAATGGCTCAGGCCTGTCAAGTAGTGTTGAACTCTGTTCCCCATGCTGAGGATCCCTTGCACTCCCCCAGTCTCTGTCCCTCCCTCTGTGACATCTCTCCCTTCTCTCGCTCCCTCCCTCTTTTTTTCGCTCCCTCCCTCTCTCTGCTTTGCCTGACTGACTGGTTTGGTGAAGTTGCAGCCAGAGAGAGGCTCTGCACAGGGAGTCCACACGCCTGGGGCTGGGCGTGAAAGCTGGTGTGTCTGGTCTCTCGTGCAGGTCACAAACAAGACACTTCCTTCTGCTTCCAAGGCTCACTCGGCACTGCCTTTGGATTTGTGTTTTCAAACCGCGGCTTGGCCTCAAAGTTCCCCCCGTGTCGATGGTTTCCCCAGCTCTGAATTTTTGGGGGCCCCATCTGAGAGGAGCTAACTACATTCCCAGAGTCCTCTCCTTGCCTCATGTCTCCATCAGAAGCTCCTCCACTTCCATTTCCAACCCAACAGGCCACATTCACCCAACAGTCATGGATTTGGCCTGGTGTCTCCCACTAGAACAGGGTCACCTTGTCAATGCAGGGTCTGGCCAAGGGAAGTCTGTACCCCTTTATTCGACATTGGTGAGGCCTCATCTGGAATACTGTGTCCAGTTTTGGGCCCCACACTACAAGAAGGATGTGGAAAAATTGGAAAGAGTCCAACGGAGGGCAACAAAAATGATTAGGGGTCTGGAGCACATGACTTATGAGGAGAGGCTGAGGGAACTGGGATTGTTTAGTCTCCAGAAGAGAAGAATGAGGGGGGATTTGATAGCAGCCTTCAACTACCTGAAGGGGGGTTCCAAAGAGGATGGAGCTCAGCTGTTCTCAGTGGTGGCAGATGACAGAACAAGGAGCAATGGTCTCAAGTTGCAGTGGGGGAGGTCCAGGTTGGATATTAGGAAAAACTATTTCACTAGGAGGGTGGTGAAACACTGGAATGCATTACCTAGGGAGGTGGTGGAGTCTCCTTCCTTGGAGGTTTTTAAGGCCCGGCTTGACAAAGCCCTGGCTGGGATGATTTAGTTGGGAATTGGTCCTGCTTTGAGCAGGGGGTTGGACTAGATGACCTCTTGAGGTCCCTTCCAACCCTGATATTCTATGATTCTATGATTCCACCCATTGATGGCTCTGGGAGACTGGGGCCCGTCGCCTCTTGGATTCAACTTTAAATACGTTATTGGCGTGACAAGATAGGCAAGTGTGGCCCAAGTCAGTGCATTCAGCATCTTCAGCTGGAAGCAGGAAGCCTCGTTGATACAGGAACCTGCCTCCACCCATTGACGGTTCAGTGGTTTAGGATGCGGTGCCCACGCTCCAGTTTCCATAGCTTTGTTGGCGTGACAAGCTAGACAAGTGCTTGCCTGAGTCGAGAGTGAGTCTGCGCCGAGGACAGGCTGGCAGTTAGAGTTCAGCCCAAGTCGGTGGCGGGTGGGGGGTCTCTTTGTGCGGTGATTTGGGTGACTCTCAGCCCAGTTCCTGGCAGGTCAGTTGTCCACATCAACACTTCACCATCTCAATTGGCACCTTCGCGGGTGTTGTCAGCAGCGAGGCCATTGAAACTCGCCTCCCCTTGAGGGGGTCCTTCCAATGCAGACGCGGGACGCACCTGCCCTGCTGCTGGCTGTTCTCTATCTGCTCGGGGGTGTCCGTCCAGGACTCTTCTCCAGCACTATAAGGAAGTCCGACCCCATTTCCGGCATCCTCTGCTGAGATCTCTCAAGTCCCAACAGCTCAGCACAAGGTTGGGCTTGCTCAGTGCTTGGATGAAAAACCTCCAAGGAAACCCAGGGAGCTGGTGAGAATGGCACCAGTATTTCAGTGCAATGCGAGAGGAGGGATATGCTGCTGGAGTGGGGCCTTTCTAATGAAATGGACAATAGAGGTTTAAACCCCCTCAAACTGTTCTGGGCTTTCTGCCTCCCTCGCTGCTAGTGACTTGGGCTGTGTGTAAACATATGTTGTCTCCTCCTCCTCTGCTCCGGGCTGAATCCTCCTGTGATGTCACAACTCTGTGTTTGTGACCTCAGACCTGTCTCCATGGGGATGGACTGTCATATTATAAACACTGCGTTATGACCTCAGAGGATGACTCATGGAGGTGGGGGTGTACACTGTCTAATAGTGGTTAAAGTGCAAGACTAGACTCCAGGAGATCTGGGTTCTGTTCCCAGCACTGCCACCAACTCTGCCTCGGTTTCCCCATCCTAATAATAGGGAGAATACCTACCTTACACTTAATGTGTTCGTCTCTGTAAAGCACTTTGGAATCCTGGGAGGATGTGAGAGAAAGGCTAAGGATTTAGGATAGTTATATATTGATTATATTCTGAGAAACTGGGCACAGCTCTTACACCCGATCAGAACTGGCCAGTCGTGTCTTTGCACCAATCCCTCAGGAATCAGCACTGAGCTGAAGGGAATTGAAGACGGCTGGTAATGCCTTACCTCTCTCTCTCTAGTTGCAAAAGACTCTAAAACACGTGACCAATTGGGCACAGAGCACCCATGAAATGCAGCCACCTCTGGGGAGGGGGACAGTCGCCAGCACACTGCACGAGTTTGTCTTTTTAAGTTCTTCCCTAAGCATTGGCCATTCCATTAACAGCTCCCCTCCCCTTGCACTGGTCTCACTGGCTTTCCATGCCTCTCCCCCTGTTCTCAGATCTTCCTGCAACAAAGCAAGACTTCTCCCCACCCCTGTTCCAAAGATTCGGGGCCACCCAAAGGGACGTGCTTCACTACACCGCCTTTCAGCCCTTGCACCCCTGCTCCCTACTCATGCCGCCCAGCAGGGGCCCTTCTAGCCCAGGGCCTCGGGGACGGAGGCTGGGGAGCGCGGGGATTCCAAAGCGGGTGCATTTTTTGGATTTCTCTGGGAATAGTTGGAGTGCCACTAGGGAGCTTGGCCTCCACTCAACAAACCCAAGTGTGCAAACTGGTTTTTCCAGCCCCTGGGAGACATCTGGCAGTTGCTTAAAGAGACGGCAGCCTAATTCTGCTTTCATCTTCCACGCTGCCACACTTGGTACAGAAACTCATTTTCACCTTCTTCTCTTGCTGTGCCTCCCCCCCCCCCCCAGTTTTTCTCTGCCTCACCCAATCCCTCCTGCTCTCTTTTGCTCTTTTGTAGGCAGTGTTTAGAACTGGGGGCAGGGCTGCGGGGAACCATCCTAGTCTCCCTCCTAGAGGAGAGAGCAAGGAGGGGTCTGTTGAACCGAACGTACAGTGGGCCCAGGTCTGCGTCTAGTCTGGGAGGGGGCTCAGAATAGCTGGGCGAACTCATAGTCCTTGGGCACCCAAGTCCACCTGCAGGAGTATGACTTGGAGAGGCTGTGAGCTTCCCTACCCCAATCCTAGTTCTTCTGGGAGAGGAGGGATTGAAATCACCATGACTCTTGCCTCTGATCTTTAAATCGTGATGTGAGGACCTCAGTAACTCAGCCAGAGGTGAGGGGGTCTATTACAGGAGGGGGTGGGCGAGATTCTGTGGCCTGCAATGTGCAGAAGGTCAGCGTAGATGATCATGGTGGTCCCGTTCTGGCCTTCAAGTGTATGATCTGCATGGCCTTAAATGAATCCCTATGTTTGTGCCCCCAATTTGTCTGGTGGGGCTGTTGACCCCTTTCATGGGTGTTATTTCCAGCCTGTATGAGCGCCCTGTGCGGCCCCCTGACGAGAAACCCCATGGAGAAGCCAAGGATCTCCATGCTGGAATAGTGGAAGCAATAGCAAATGAGTCATTGGCCGCGCAGAATCCGGGGTCCTCCCCACAGGGGAAGGGCTTAGCTCACACCTGGCACGGGTTCTCTAGGCCACACAGCCCCAGAGGGTCTCTCGGCCGTGACCAGAGGGAGACTAATCCCAGCAGAGCCAGGGAACCCCACGTACCCCACTGTTTATCTAGGCAAAGGGGGTGCTGTTCATCTACTGTTACCCCATTTCCTTTTGTTCCTGCCCAACCTGCTTACCTCCTGGTACTCCAGTATCCCACTAAGAGAATACTCTAGTATTCTATAGCACTAGCCCCAGACTTGCCATTGAAACCAGTAACGTCGTGGACCATCACGACAGCATCCAGTAGTATTTTCTTCTCTGAGGATTTCTGCAGTAACATCCCCTCCCAACAGCTTACATGAGTCTCATTACGGTATTGCTGGCCGTTGTTTGTTAGCTGTAATACAGTAGTGCCTAGAGGTCTCGGCCGAGACCGGGACTGCATTGTGATAGGCAGTATGAAGCAGTCCCTGCCCTGAAACACTTGCAATCCCCTGCTGTAGCGTTCTTTCCTTGGGGATGCCACTGTGCTGATGGGCCTAGACAGGACACGGTGGGGCATTCTGTAGCTTCCCTTGATGAGGGCTTCTCCAGCCCACCAGCATGGCTATCTATCCAGGCAGGCATTAGAGATGGGATTCTCCAGGAGGATCCCGGAGCATTGTAGCTCTGGCGCTGTACTTGAGGGGTAGGGGTGCTCTGATTGCAGAGGGACTGAGCGCCCAGCCGCTGGCATAGAGAGGCCGAGGGAAGCAGCGGAAGGGGGGCAACCTTGACCTATGGTAACCTCTAGCATTTGAATGGTGGCCAGGCTGTGAGCATGGGGTGATTGCAGAGGGCTGGGGCTTGTCCGGCAAGGGGTGTCTCTCTGTCTCTCAGGGTTGTTGCCAGGAACTCAGGGAGCCTGCGCCTTGCCCCCAGACAGCAGGTGTAACTTGAGTTGGACTCGGCCAGGGCTGGTATGCTGCGGCGCGCGGATTGGCTGGAAGGTTGTCCCACTAGGTTATTTTTAACAGAGCCGTCCAACTGGTTCACGTGGTGGTGTCAGGGGAGAGGAATTTGGGGAATGTGGTAATTTGGAGGAGGGACCGTGCCCTCCTAGAGGGAATGGCACAACCTCTGGTGAATCACGGGGCTGGGACAGCCCTGCAAGGCCTGCCGGTACCAGAGAGTGAGAGAGCACGACCCTTAGCTACCTGGTACCATAGAGATGGGGAGGAGGGGCATGCACGGGGGGCCTTCCCGCTGTTCCCAGAGTCAGACACGCACAGACTTAGCTACGCAGGCACCATAGAGACAGTGGAGCCCACACAGAGCTGTCCTGCTGGTACCACACACAGGGAGCAAATAGGGTGGGTGTGTGCTAGTACCAGAGAGAGAGAGAGAGAGAGAGACACACACACACACACACACACACACACACCCCTATGTAGAGGGAGGAGAGTTACCCGCAGCACAGTTCACCACAGGGTGGGGGCGGGGGCACAAAGGAGAAGTGACACATGCTGTTAAAATAGAGGGGAGGGGAGAGGACATGTCTAGTGAGAGAGAGACACACAGAGGGGGGAGACCCGCTCACAGCACTTGGGGAATGATGACCCCTTGAGGCCTCTGCAAACTTCCAGAGCAACTGGAAGAGGCTCCCATCGTACAGGGAACCCTGCAGTGGCAGGGCCGAGAGTGCGCTGTTAATACCCGCTGAAAATAGTCCAGTGTCCCAGGCCCATAGTGCGCTGGCTATGCTGTGCCCCGCTGCGGGGCGTGGGCTGCCCCATATGACTGCACTGTGTTTGTAGTTCCTTCAGCCGTGCTCAAGATTTGTAGGATGGTGGGGATGGAGGAGAGCTGGTGTCCCCCCACAGTGGGAGGGCGGGAAATACAATCACCTCACATTGACCCGCTCCACCCCATAGTCCTCCCCTCCCGGCAGGGTCCTGCAGTACATTGTAGGAACTATAGGACGCCTACTGACCCCGAAGCCCCTCTCCTCCACTGTGGTCACTTTTTCTTCTTTTCTTGTCCTCCTTTCTCCACCCTCCTCTTCCTCTCATCTTTGCCTTCGGGCCTTTACTCTCAGCGCTGCCCTCTCCTCTCTGTGTCTCCTCCCTTGCCACCCTCTGTCCAGATCCAGGGATCTTCAGGGTTCTCTCCATTGCTCTCACATACACCCTGCCACCCCTTTCCTGTTTCCCCCTATGCCTTCCACCATGCTGTGGGGCCAGGAGTGCAGCCTCTTCAGGCCACTAGGCCTCCCTGCTGCTACCTCCTAGGCCAGGGCCCACCATGACTCTGGATCCTTCAGGTCTCTTGTCTCCCTGGTCCCGGCCTAGCTGTAACCCCCAGGCTCTTGTGCTCTGACAGCTCACCAGGGAGTCAAGAGAGATATCCACGCTGCCAGGGTGAGCAGGCAGGCTGTGTGGCTACCTGCCATGTACTTCCAACAGCACCTCTCCAAGGCACAGCTAGCATGGGCGCCAATAGCAACTGGGCAGCTTCCGCGCCTTGTGATGGGAGCGGTGCAGAGGCCGAGAGAAGTGGCGTCTGGGGCGCTCGGGGTTTGAGAGGCCCCTGGGTGAGGGTGGAAGACCAGACCTCAGACCCCAGGGGTGAACAGGAAGGAAATGGCTGCGGCAAGCCAGGTACTTAGCAGTTGTTCCCTGATTACTCTCCTTGGGCTGCGTTTATTTCTAATGTGTAGTTTGCAATGGAGAGGCTGTGAGGGGAAATGCATCTAACAGTGCCAACGCTCCCCCCACCCCCAAGGGATCGGCCTCACCGGGCCCCTCAGATAGCACCCCAAGACTGTTGGTCTTGGGTGGAAGGAGTGGGGAGCGGCTGAGGGCTGGAATCTCCTCCTCTCCCTCACGTCTTTGGGGTAGCCCGGTAGGTACAGACAGGTCAGGCTGGGCCTTGGCCCACCTGATTCTGTGCAGCTAGAGACTAGGAAACCAGAGCCCCAGGTTGTGGGCGTTTATGGGAATGCAGGATTAGCTACAGCTGCCTTCTAAGGGGAAGTAGTCCAGCCGTCCCCTGTGGGGGTCAGTGTTAACCCAGGGCGCGGGGAATCACTCCAGCTGTTCCCTGTGGGGAGCCCCATTACTCCCAGGCAAGCTTGCCTGTGTGTGTGTGAGGGAAGAATGGCCGAATGGATGGGCCACTGGACTGGAACTCAGGAGACAGGAGTTCTATTCCTGTCCTGCTGGGTGACTTTGGGCAAGTCACTGCCCCGTTCTTTGTGCCTCAGTTTCCCCATCTGTAAAGTGGCCTCACAGGGGAAGTGAGGACTGGCTAAGTGAGTGCTCTGGGGGCAAAGGGGGGGTTGCCCCACCCCGTAAGGAGTTGCACCTCCCCGCCCCCCAAAGGGGGGTCCCTGCTCCAGCTGCTCTTTGTGGAGGGAGCATTGTTACTCCTGCGTATGGAGCCTTCTTTCTCTTGCCCTCCCCGGGAGGCATGGGACGCAGCTGACCCAGCGCAGCACCTGGCGCTGTCTGTCGCTGTGCTGCTGGCGGGATTGCAGGGGCGTGAGGAGGGGGCGAGGAGAGCTCATGCTTCTTCCCTTACAGTGTGAGGCCTGTTTGGAGAGCCCCTCCCCCTGCCCCCAGAAGGCGCGGGGCGTCGGGCGCTGCTACAAAAGTTGTTTGGCTTTTTTACTTTTTTTTTTTTTTTTAAATCCTAAACTAGCTCCAAGGGCATTTTGACTAGCTCCAACCACCACCATCTGGTCCATTAAAATAAATCTGGCGTGCTTCCCCACCCCCACATCGGTTGGGAGTGGGGGAAGGGGGGAAGGAGAGAGAAGAAAGCTCCCAGCTGCTCTGAGGTTTGAATTTAGATTGGCCACAGCTGGCCTGTAAAATGTGGAGCAAAAGCACTTCTGCTTCGGATTAGGCCGAGGATGTCGGGCAAGGCTGTTTAAAAGGCCAGTGCTGCTGGAAATGCGGATTGGGCCATGAGGAAAATTTTGGGGGTTGCCAGTGTTGCTTACATCTGAACCCAAATCTCGTGCCGTGCTCTTCGCCCATTTCCGCAGGCTCACTGGCCTCCTGCTGCAGCCTGTACAGTTGCCAGTTTCCCTCCCAGACGGAGGGGAGGGGTGTCTCCGAGAGCAGTGATCCCAAAGCGCCAGTTTCCCGGTGGAGCGAGCGCTGAAAGCTCTTCTACCGTTCTTGGCGGTGTCCTCCAAGAGCGGCGTGGGAGGGAGTTTCTGGGTGTCCTGTGTTTGCGCCCGGCTCTCTGGTCGGCACAAACCGGCCGCCGTTCGGTGCGTGCTGTCAGTCAGAACGGTCCCCTCCATCGTGGTCATTTCATTGTGTCCTGGCCCCTCTCTTCCCATAAACGCTGTCACCGGGACCCTCACAGACCCTTCCAGCCTGCCCCACCGGCTGGCTCAGTCATGCCTTGACAGCTGCCAGGACAGCACCCCCTTCTGGCAAAGCCTTGTCACTTGACATGTGGCTCAGAGAGAAACCTTGGTTAGGCCAGGGCTGGGGTGTTCTTGGACTAGGGAAGAGAAGCATTTGGGTGTCAGGGACAGGGCAAAGGACCTGGCAAGATGCTCCTGCTTTGATCTTGTTCTTACTCTTTGGCTTGCTCTAGGTCGCAATGAATTGATAGCGAGATACATCAAGCTCCGGACGGGGAAAACACGGACGAGAAAACAGGTAAAAAAAACCTGCTTTACTTTATTTGAAGAAAGGGTCCGAGCGCGAGACCTTTGGCTGATAGACTCAGCCTCGAGGACAGTGCTGGGAGTCTGGCGCGCTTCGCTCGGCTTATCGTCGCGCTCTGGGAGGACGAGGAAGGACTGTGTGAACTAGCAGGCAAAGCCCAGGGCAGAGTCCGGATGCCTGGGTTCCACGTCCAGCTCTGCCGCTGGCTTGCTGCGCGTCTCGCATTTCCCCTTGCTGTGCCCCCTTTTCCCCATCCGTGCAATGAGGATTACGCTGAGCTGCGTCATGACGGGGGTTATGAGGCTCAGACACGGCTCGCTGGGAGCTGCTCTAGCCCAGCAAAGGGGGGGGATAGCGATTGTTGAGAGACCCCCCCACCCCACCGCTTACCGGCTGCTTGAGGTCCAGGAACTGATCTGTTCCTGCACACTCATCTTATCTCCTCCCGTGGGCTACAGCTCGCTGGGCAAGCAGGGTTGGGTGAGCCTCCTGTATGCTGCACCTGCCTGGTGTGGCACTCTGTCCCCCTCTGGGTGTGGCCAGGCCAGCTAGAGATGGATGAGTCTGCTGCAGCCTTGGCTAACAGCTTCTTTTAGCTGAGGCAGTAGAGGCTCATGTGCTAAGATCCAGCAGGTTCCCGGCTGCTGTCGTCCCACCATGAGGCGTCAGAACACCTGGCGTTTGGGATTCCGTTGGGGTCAGCACTCCGGTGTGTGCCTGCGTAGCCCAACCTCGCCCATCCCCGAGCCTCGTGAGAGGCCTGGTGGGCCCAGCCACGTCCCAAGAGCAGCCCTCTGCATGGGGCAGCGACATGTCTGCCTCCTCTCCTGGGGGGAGCCGTGATGGCGAGTGGGGCATGGGAAATGTTAATTGAACCTTCCAAAGTCATTTGGTTTGGGGTTTGGTTTGTGATTGGGCCTAGGGCTCATGGGATCTTCCTGTTTTATACACACCCTGCCCTATCGCTTCTGGAGGAATCTGGGCCTGAACCCAAACACCTCTAGATTCGAACCTGGATCTGGATTGGGCACCTGGCACCTTTCTTCCTACTAGGCCAGGCCAGCCTCCAGCTCTGAATGGTCACTGGCGTGTTTGAGATCTCTAGTGAAATCCTGCATCTTTCACCCCCTCTCTTCTTCTTGATCCAGCTCTAGAGTCCCTCTCTGCCAGTACCCTTTCCCAGGACAGGGGGCGCTTGTGTAACCCAGGTGCCTCAGATACCCCGGTGCTGATGCACTAGAATACTGTCCTGTGAGCCGTGGGCATGGGCAAAGAGCTCTCTCCCACCCCCACCAGAAGCTCGGGCTGTTGTGGCGGGAGAGTCATAGAGCTCCTTGTTCCCACCTGCATCCGATCTCAAACACGCCAGCCCTGTGCTCCTCGCCCCCATTCATTGTATTGGATGAGGTGTGCAGAACTGGGGACTAGCACCAGGGCAGCATTGAAAATCAGCTGGCAGTGAATCACACCTGCTGTGCGAGCTCTGGGGTGTTACCTGCCTGATGGGACCAAGGGAGGAGGAGTCCTGTCTCCATTTCCACGCCTGTGTCTGTGAATGCTTCTGGACCAGTCCAGGGACGGAGCTGATTGTTCATAAGCCGTGGAGAGGCTCTTTCCATTTGCAACAGGTCCACTTGCCAACAGCCGTCCCGCTGCTCCCCATGCTTGAAACTCCCTCTGGCTGTGTCCAGTGCATGCTCTGTGATGGGATTAGAACAGCAGGTCACCGGTGCTGTGACTGGCTGTGGTTTGTAGCAGGGTTCCTGCCAACGCGAGGGGGAAAGGATCTTGGAAATCTGACTGCCACTTACCCGTTTGCTCCCCCCTGGCTTGTGACAACAGGTAGCTCTAGACTGGCTGGCAAGAGGAGCCGCAATGGAGGGCAGGACAGTCTAATGAACTGGGATTTTGGAGACAAGGGTTCGATCCCCAGCTCAGACAAAGACACCTTGTGCAAATCATTAATCTATCCTTGTGCCTCAGCTCCCCATCTGTAAAAGGGGATAATAGCACTGCCCTACCTCCGAGGAAGGATAAAATCCATCAGTGATTGCTACTGCATTGATGGGGGCAGTATAAGCACCATAGATAGACTGATTGATTTTAAGGTGCTTGGATCCTATGGGCGGGAGGGCTGTCAAGGTACGTGGATAGAAGGAAGACCACGTTGGCTCCATGCAGTAGAACTTTTCCTCTGTGTTAAAGCTTTGAAATGATCCCTTGAAAACTTATCTGAGCTTGGCGGTAGGGGCGGGAGCGCAGGGGCAGGTGCCACTCGAATGGATGAATAGAGGGGAATTTTGTTATGGAGTGTGCAGCCCTCACTGGGTCCCCTCTGGAGGCAGAGGTTTGAACCAAGAGCAAACTGAACCTGGTGATCTCCATCAGAAATGTGTCCAAGGCATCTCGATGCACAGCAGACAGTCTCTGCGCTGGAGAAGCAGCCAAGGGGCTGGGACTAGTTGCAAGAGAGCAGGATGTAGGGGCAGCTGATGGTCAGAAGGGAGCGTGTGGGAAATGATACCACATTGCTGCACAGATGAGGCCAAAATTTCCAGCTCTGGGTGATCCAAGAGAGGTTCCTAACTCCATATTCCGGGTTCTGAATAGAAAACATCCTGCACAACACTGTCAAAAGACGAGCCTGGAGACTTAAATTCATAGCTCTGATGGACTTAATAAAGACCCTGGATTTATGGCTCATTACAGCAACCTGTAACCCACTAAGCCTCCTTTGTCCTAGGACTGTAGAGCTATGAAGTGCTCACTTCCTCTTGAATGGTCTCTTTAACCTATGTTAATGCGTATCTGTTTCACCTTGTGTTTAGCTGTGATGCTCGGTGTACCTTTCCCAGACCAGAATCAGAGCTCTGTGTGGCTCGAAAGTTTCTCTCTCTCACCAACAGAAGTTGGTCCAGTAAAAGATATCACCTCAATACAGCTATAATGACACTGCACACACCTGATTTTCCAAGGTTTACAGCTCTCATTGACCTGAGTGAGGGTTGTGGATGCTCTGAAAACCAACCACCTTTTATTTAGGTCCCTGTCTTTAGATGCCCAGACTTGGAGCTTGTCTACATTTGACAGCACTTCAGTGTAGACACTCAATGATGCCAGGGGTTCTCCTGCCGGCATAGTTAATCCATAAGAACGGCCATACTGGGTCAGACCAAAGGTCCATCCAGCCCAGTATCCTGTCTTCCGACAGTGGCCAATGCCAGGTGCCCCAGAGGGAATGAACAGAACAGGGAATCATCAAGTGATCCATTCCCTGTCGCCCATTCCCAGCTTTTGGCAAACAGAGGCTAGGAACACCGTCCCTGCCCACCTCCCCGAGAGGCAGTAGCTAGGTCGATGGAAGAATTCTTCTGTCTGTCTAGTGCTGTCTACACCAGGGGTCAGGTGGGCATAACTACATTGCTCGGGGGATGGATTTTTCCCAGCCCTGAGCGATGCAACAGGGTCGACTTCACTTTTTTGAGTGAACCTGGCCCTGAAAATTTTTGCCTGTGTTTTTCCTCCTCTTTGAGCAGCACAATTCACAGAGATGTGGGGGAGCCCACTGGAGTCTGTTCTGGCTCCTGCGTCTTCCCTGATTCACTATGCTGCAACTGCAGGGCCAAATTCCGCCTGGCAGAGCGTCACAGGGTTGACATGGTTGTGTGGAAGGGCAAAATTTGCCTTTCAGAAACTCCCTCCCTGACGATGATGCACGAGAAGGAAAGAGCCCGGCTGATCGTACAAGCCTGGCAGTTAGAGAAACCATCTCTTTGTTGGTCAGATATGTCCCCTTTGCAGAGAACCACCAAGCGCTAATAGCCTTGGCGTCCACAGCACCGTTCGTTGCAGAGTTAGAACCAAACTGCAAAGTGAAACAAGAGGGGTGTGCTTGCGGGGCACGTGTCCGCTCTACGGGCCAGATCCTTGGCTGGCATAAACTGGCGTAACGTTTACACCAGCTGAGGATCTGGCCTGATAATTTTGGCCACTGTTGCTCGCAATCCATAGGAGGAGTGCTAGTTCTCAGGAGCCTCCGCTGACCCCCGGGCTGGCCCCATGTATCTCAAGCGCTCGGTGCGCTGTTGTCACGCAGCGCAGTGCGGGATCATGTCTTCATTCTCTTTGTGTTTTCCTTTTTGAACGGCTTGGCGGGCCCTAGGTGTCCAGCCACATACAGGTTCTAGCTCGGAAGAAGGTGCGGGAGTACCAGGTTGGCATTAAGGTACGTTGGAGACCCTGCCCATGCGTCCGTGGTGTGTGAGCATGGGGCAGCCCCTCTCCTTCCTCTCCTCTGCTCTGGTTGACGGCTCTGCTGTTTTCCCCTCTCCTTCTGCTTTCTCTCTGCAGGTCTCTAGCCACTTGCAGGTTCTAGCCAGACGGAAATCTCGCGAGATTCAGTCCAAGCTGAAGGTACGCGCTCCCCGGCTTCCCCCCACCTCCCGCTTGCCCCCGAGCAGTGGCCGTGCTGACGACTAACACACTCAGCTCTGTGGTGTGCCGCTTTCTCTTTCCTTTTTATGTCTTTCCCCCACTCCCTTCGTTCCTGGAACCAGACGCTCCCTGGGGAAGGGGTGGCAGGAAGAGACTGCAACAGGATCTCTCCAGCTGGAGAGGTCTAGCTAGGAAGCTCCTGAGGTCAGATAGAGGCCTCCCTGGAGAACGTCCTCCCACGTGCCCTTTGCAGGATGGTGAGCGCTGTGCCCGCGTTGGGACCTGCTCTGCACGGAGCGGGGAGTGCAGGGTTGGTAGGTTGCCAGGGCTGGCCAGAGCCCGAGCGTCCCAAAGGCAGTAACATAGCAAGCAAGGGTCTTAGGCTTTCCCCTTAGTGCTCTTCCTCCTCCCCACAAGCTCCTGCACTGGGCAAGGCTCTGCGTGTTTCCCTGTAGCTGGGAGGGTCACGGCCTCCCCCAGGCTGCAGAGATGCATCATAAGTTGGCTGCTGCAGGACCGTGAGGGATCAGTGCAGGCTGGAGCCTAACCTAGCCAGGTGCTGCTCCAGACTAGTTTGGTAGAACTGGGCTGGGGGTCAGGACCGCATGCTGGGCACCTCCCCAGCAGACGCCATAACGTCTAAGGGGCGGGAATGAGATGCAGAGTCCACACCTGTGCCTGAGGCTGAGGGCCAGGAGCAAGGGGCTTTGCAGGGCGATGCTCCCCCAGCAGATGCTGACGCTCATGGGTTGATTCCATGCCTGTGCGGAGTGATGCTGTCCCAGCTGGTTCTAGTGCACTTGGGCTGCGTGGGCCACCTGGAATAACTGCTCCGGAAGGTGTCGGGGTGCTCAGTCTATGGGGCCCACACTCTGTGATGCTGCCCCCCGCTCCTCCCCAGAAGGAGACACGTGGGTGTTGGGGCCTGTACTTCTAGTCTGCAGGGGAACAGTCGGGCTGTGGGACCAGCACAGGGAGATGTTGGGTGGGGGATGTTTGAGCCGCAGGGCTCATATGGTGGAACGTACTCGCTAGTGCAGGGATGCTCAGCCAGGAGCTTTGGGGCTTCCCATGGAGACCCTGCTCCAGTTCATTCTGGCTGCCTAGCGGTCAGGCTAGGGATCCAGGAGCCAAGGGAGCAGAGCAAGGATAAAACTGGAATGTTGTCTCTTCTCTGGTTGGCTTTTCTTTCTCTCCTTCCCTCTTTCTAAGTGGAGTTTGACTAACCTTTCAGTAACCGTTTCCACTGTGTGTTCTCTGTATTGTTGTTTGCTGGGTGCCAGAGGCACATGTGGGTGGGGTGGGGTCACAGGGCAGGGTGCGGGGAGGGGTTTTGCAACTGAAATGAAAGTTCTCATCAGGACGTTCCTCCTTTTGTGGTTGTCGTTCATTTTGTATTGTGGGAGCCCCACCATCGGGGCCCCATTGTGCCAGGCACGGCACATGTGCACACGCTTAACTAAAAGACCCTGCCCTGAAGAACTTGAGTAGGAGACGAGAGACAACAGGTGGATGCCGCAAACAGAGGGGAAGAACACACCATAATAGTGCAATAACTATGATTAGCCTGCACGGCGCGGGGGCCACTCCCAGGTGGCGGAGAAATCTCGCCGCTGGTCCCTATGCATTTGTTTGTTCCAGTGCCCTCTGTCTTCCTGTCCCATTTAACAAGTCCAGGCAGAAAATCCCTGCAGAATTGAATAGGGAATTCTCTCCCTACTGTAGAGTCTACAGGATTGTTCAAAAGAACCTAGAGAGAGGCTCTGTCTCACTGTTAAATTCTAGTATAGGGTTTGCGAGTCATTTCTATAGGTCCCTATTAAATTCCATCTGACTCTTCCATAAGGACAGTAACTCCTCTGGCCACTGGGGACTCTCAGTAACTGGTGCGGACGGAGGCTGTACTTAACAAGCCTTTCTTACTCTTCTAGAAGGGGGGATGGGCACTTGAGGGCAATTTTAGAAGGGCCAACAGGGCCTGTGTGTGGAACAACCGTGCCTCCATTTTGGGATCCTCTTTTAATACAGCCAAGTCCGACTGCCTTTCGGTTCTCACTACGCCTCAAACGTGTGTCCGTGCACGTAGCTCTTAGACGCTACAGGACTGTGTAATACTGATTTTTAAAATACATCCATCTCCTGAGTCTCTGGGGGCTCTTAAAATTGGTTCAAAATGAATCGGCCGATCAAGCCTCGAGTTAAGCTCTGAGGAGGAAAAGCAATATATGATCTGATGATCAGGGCATGCATACATAGTAAGCAACTAGGACAGTGGTTCTCAAACTTTTTTACTGGTGACCCCTTTCACACAGCAAGCCTCTGAGTGTGACCACCCCTTATAAATTAAAAACACTTCTAAATATATGTAACACCATTATAAATGCTGGAGGCAAAGCAGGGTTTGGGGTGGAGGTTGACAGCTCACGACACCCCCCCCCCATGTAATAACCTCGTGACCCCCTGAGGGTCCCGACGCCCAGTTTGAGAACCCCTGCACTAGGATGACCACAGATACGCTGGGAAAGATTGCAGAACCCTCTGTTCCTGCTGAGTGAGCCAAATAGTTATTGCAAAAGGGAAACCTTGCTCCTTTTTCCAGTTGCCTCATGTAAACACACAGACGTCTAGGGACAGATTGTCTAGTGCTCCACACCCAGTGTGCACCCACTGCACTGAGCTCTTCTGAAAATGTGGCCACTTCCTTAGAGGCCCGAATGGGAGCTCAGCTGTTGAGGTCCTTGCAGTTTGGAGAGAGAGAGATGAGCTGCTGATGCACACATCTATTTCCTGGTTTTAATCCTCTCCTTCCTATGGCTCCTCCCCAATGTCCCTGGAGCTGAGCATGATAAGCAGAGGTTATTTTTGGTGCCTGTTTTCTCATTTCACTTTGCCAGCTTTAAAACTTGTAAGAGGTGGTGAATGGGAAAGACTTGATGATATTAAAAACACAGAAGAGCCAATAGCCCAAATGAGGATCTATGTGGCAGGCCTGGAAATTCTCAAATCAATCCGTCATAAAACAGCTGAGAAGCATTTCCTCAGACGCATCCCTTTAAATCTCCTCTACCCAGCACTCTTCCCGCTCCTCTCTCCACTCAGATCTACATGTGCACAGCCACTCGGTTCACAACCAAATACATGGTTTCCACCGTTGCCACCCCCACTATAAAAATGGTTCCAGTGCCCCTGTTCACATACAGCCAGGCACTCCTCATTCCCTGCCTTTCTGCTGTGTGCACGTATAGAACCGGGCCTGCCTCCGCTGCTGGTGCAGCTGTCACACACGTACATGTGTGCGCTGGGTAAGGTTGCTTCATGCCCAATCAACCCTTGGCTCACTATCCTTAGCTTCACGTTCTAGTGTAGCCTATTCTGGTATTTCACGGCGGCCCGTGCACTACTCAGTGGTGCCTAAATGAGAAGAGGTTACCAGCCCGCACGGATCTGTCGTACCCATTCACACCCTGGCGTCCCACAAACCCAGATTGCCAGGCAGGGTCATAAACACAGAGAGACCAGGTCCATTAGAAACCACCCAGGTTTAGATTTGGTTTGTTTCCAAAGTCAAACCCATCTTCCCTTTGTTCTTCAAAGGGTCAGTATGTTAATGACGCCTATAAGGGTGCAGACGTTTATCTGCTCTGGGATTGTTGCAAACATACTAACTGTTGCTATTCCTTTCTTTTACGTACAGGCCATGAACTTGGTAAGTAGTGCTTGAGTTTGCAGTTACTTTCTTTAAATGTCTCTTTATCCCTTTAATATTCCTTGGCCCTCTCCCATGGACAGAGACCTCCCAAGAAAAAATCCCTGGTATCAGTGATTCAGTGCGGGGGTAGAGGGCTGTTTTCTCTCTGAGTCAGGACCCAACCAGTGCTGCTAAGGGTGCCCTCTCACACATGAGTCTTAAAACCGAGGCCCCGGCCACTTGTGCTCAACAATCCCTTGAGATGTTGATGTGAGCAAATTCCAGTCTGGGGGGTTTCTGTTCTCCTTCCCAAGTTCCCCCTGCTGTTTCATTGACTGCATTATTCTCCATGACTTCCTGTCCTAAACTGTTGTGTAACAGTGCATGGCAATGATAAACAGTTGCCACGCTTCACCCCAGAGGTGGCTGCATCTCCGGGGCAGTTGAAGGGATCCCTTTGCATGTATAGATCCAGTTTGTAAAGCGCGTTGGGCTCCTTTGGGCTGAAGGGGGTAATTGGTGTCGGTCGGTCTGCGTCCCTGTCCAGTTTGGGTTGGTAACCATGCTTTCTGTTCCTCCTCTCCTCTCTCAAAGGACCAGGTCTCGAAGGACAAGGCCCTGCAGAGTATGGCCTCCATGTCATCTGCACAGATCGTATCCGCCAGCGTCCTGCAGAACAAACTCAGCCCCCCTCCTCCTCTTCCTCAGGCTGTCTTCTCTGCTCCTACCAGGGTAAGGGTCTCCGCTCTCCCCAGGTGGAAAAAGGCTCGCCCTGTGTTCCCAGCCCAGCAGGATCTGCCACATGGAATGGGCTAGGAACACCATCTAGGAAGCAGGTCGAACCACCGCAGGCTCACCTGCCACACTGGGAGTTGATACAGGGAACAGCAGGGGAGGGGTGGCTGCAAGGGAGCTCACAACTACTCCAGTCCTAAGCTCTCCCGACAGGTGTCTTTGTTGAGGAAAGGGGCAGGAGAATTGGCCCTTGGGGAGCTCACAGCTACGGCATTCCCCTAGCGGATTTCTGCTGAAGAAGTGGTGTCCAGGTTGGCTGTAGACTTGCTGTGCAACCTTAAAACCCCTCGAGCTGTTTAGTGACCCGCTCAAAGGGGCGGTAAGATGTGTTGCGGGGTGTTGGGATGTGCGACTAAGTCCCTGACCATTCCTTTGTGTGTACTTTTGTTTCCCCAGTTTTGGAGCGGACAGCCTGGACCCTCTCAGGAGTAAGTAAAGAGGCACCTCAAGTCTCGATCAGACCATATTTATGGCTGCTGATGCTTTAATATGACTTGGTTTTCTCCCCCCAAGTTCTTGTGTCAGTCAGAGATCAGGAAAGCAGTGTGCTGTTATGGGGAGAGCAGGGACCCCGGGGGGCCAGGTCTCCTAGGTCCTATGCCCAACTCTGCCAGCTTAGGCAAATCACTGGTGTGCACGTTTTTAAGCCTACATGTGAGCAGTGTGTGGAGAACAACCTGATGCATGCAGCCGGCTCCCATGTAGTCAGGAGAGGGTCAGAAACCTGTGTGTAGAACTCCCCTCTACTCCCAGGGGTGGGTTCCTCTGGGGTGGGGTGTGAGGAACATTTGCCTGGCCACTGCCCATGCTGAGTGTGTTGATGGATGGAGGACTGCTGTATCTCTGGCCTGAGGTTGTGACAATGATCCACCAACACCTCACTGCTAATGACTTGGTCCTGATGAGCTCTGGGGTCCAACCAGCGCTGGTGTCTGGCCGATTGCTGTGTGCAATGGTGTCTGGCTGATTGCTGTGTCCGCTGAGAACATGGGCTTCCGGATGAGCTGCATTTATACTAGACTAAGGGGGTGTCGGGGAGGGAGGATTGGACATATCCCAGTCCATGGTGGAGAGTGGTGGGAGGGGTGCAGAAGGCCTCTTCATTTGGGGAGGGGAGAGTGGGGTAGGCAGATGTAGGGAGATGAGAATTAGCAGCTGGTCTCTGTGTGCATGTGCACAGGCACACGATATGGATTTGGATATCAATGTTCTTGTCTTAATTGTCCAGGAAGTGTCCGTCAGCTCCCTATGGAGAGGAGGTGGGTTGGGAGGACGCTTTATAAACGAGATTCTCATTAACCTGCCTAACAATGCACTTTGTTTTTCAGCATTAAACCATTTGCACAACCAGCCTACCCCATCCAGCCACCAATGCCTCCATCACTAGCCAGTAAGTGGGTTGCTTTCACTGGTGGCCAGATTTCCACCAGTGCCTTGCCTCTTGGAGGCGCAGAACTACTCGTTTGCTTGCCTTAATTGCCCTGGCCTTGGCTCCTCCCCCAGATGAAGGCTCCACCCCCCCCCCCAGCTTCTGCCCACTGCTCATGTGCATGTTCACATATGCATCTCTGTGTCCTGTTGCTATGGCCACCTGAGCGCTAATTTCTCAGGGGCTTTTTCCTCCTCTTTCCATCATCTCCTGCACCCGGGATTCACACTTGAGGGCAGAATTGTTTCTTCTGCGTCAGAGACGCCACCCCAGCTACCGGTCCTGGAGAATTGGTCTCCCACCTGCCCCAAGCCCCAGATACTAGGGTGTCACCTCCACATTACAGTCTGTAATTCACCAGGGTGCAAAGCTCCCAAGACTGTCCCTGATCCTGAGTCTCCTCAGTCTGCTGGAATGAGAACCTGCCCTGTTTAATTCTGTTATCAGCAATCCTCTGCCACTCGGTGTGCCCAGAAATAAAGCAGCCTCCCAGCACACCCACTGATCCTTCCGCCTTTCCAAACGTAACCCAGCTAACACAGCGTGGCTCTTTATCGCTCCCTAGTGGCTAGACCATGTGTAGAGGTTAGTGTGTCTGTTACTGCTTCCAAGGTAAGGGAGTCTGGTCTTTAGCCCACACAATAGAGTCTCATGATCTTGGCTCCAGAAGTCCTAGGTTCAATCCCTGTAGGTGACCCAGCCAGCATCATTGTTATGTATTGAGCAAGAAACACAGGTGGAAATCCCCCATCCTCAGAAACTATAATCTGATTAGCCAGGAAGACCAGTTAGCCACAACAGATCCTGGGAGGGCTGTTAGCCAAGACCAGTGATCCTCTAAGGCATTGGTTCTCAACCTTTCCAGACTGCTGTACCTCTTTCAGGAGGTTGATTTGTCTTGCGTATCCCCAAGTTTCACCTCACTTAAAAACTACTTGCTTACAAAATCAGACATAAACATACAAAAATGTCACAGCCACTATTACTGAGAAATGGCTGACTTGCTCATGTTTACCATATAATTATAAAATAAATCCACTGGAATATGAATATGGTACGTACATTTCAGTGTATGGTACATAGAGCAGTATAAACAGGTTCTTGTCTATATGAAATTTTACTTTGCACTGACTTCGCTAGTGCTTTTTCTGTAGCCTGTTGTAAAACTAGGCAAATAGCTAGATGATATGACGTACCCCCGGAAGACCTCTCCGTACCCCCAGGGGCACACGTACCCCTGGTTGGGAACCACTGCTCTAGGGCACGGGAGGGTTTGTTATTGACAGTGGTGTTAGGTGCTGTACGTGTGTGTAATTTAAATAACCGTCAGCCCCTGTCCCCAAAAGTTGACCCTCTTAGCAGGGATGGGAGAGTGGGGGATGTCCCTGGCGGGACAGGCCTCTGTTTCCCTCCAGTGTTCACAGAAAGAGCAAAAGGGTTAAACACGCAGAACTCAGGCAGGAGCTGATGTGGGTCTCACATATCCGAAGGGAGCATGTGCAGGCCGAGAGTCGGACTGGGCTGTATGCCAGGGGAAGCTTCCTGGCAATGCTAACACAGTGTGGCTCTGTGTCCCTCTCTAGTGGTAGACCACATAGAGAGATGTGTGTGTCTGCCACCTCCTACTGGGCGCTGGAATAGGTCCCCAAGGAAGGGGGTTGCTAGCCCCATTGCATGACAGCTCTAGAGCCAGACTGGAGGTCCCCTCCGAATGCCCCGCACTTACAGCGCTCCAAGTTGTCGTGTGTGTGCAATGATGTGGATGGAAACCGCTGTCCATGTGCATGCTGTCACCACAGCTTACGTACTGCGCATCAACTCAATGCACAACAAACCTGCCATCTAGACCTGCCCTTAGTATAGGAAACAAGGCCAGCGTTGGCTAGTAGTAAGGGCAGCTGGACTTGCTGAGACCTGCCAAATCTCTTTCCGCATCGGCATTGCGGGCACAGATTTCCCAGAGCTGCCCCAAGATGCTGTAGGGGATGGTGGGTTATCCCATAGCTTGCTGGATGGTCTCTCCGTCTCCATTCTAGGTTACGAGCCCCTGGCTCCTCTCCCACCAGCTGCCTCGGCCGTGCCCGTCTGGCAGGACCGCACCATCGCCTCCGCCAAGCTGCGGCTCCTGGAGTACTCAGCGTTCATGGAGGTGCCGCGGGATGCTGAAACGGTAACCCTGTGCGGGGTGCTGGGAGTTCGGAACCCCCACCCCACCCTTCCAACCAGAGTGAGGGGGAGGAAGATCCCAGAGATCAGAGGGGGCATTTCCCCTGTCCCTATGCTGCTTAGCACCAAGCATCGGCGCCCAGGCACATGTCTGGGGTCCCCCAGAGCTGCCCCTGTGCAGCAGAGGGGAGTGGAGAATGATTCTAGGCATAGCTTGGGTCCCTGTGATCTCTTAGCCCAGGCGGTGATGGGAGGCCGGAGGGCTCTGGGTCCCAGCGTCTGACACAGCATCACCGTGGTGGCTGTGGTTCCGTGGTGTGCATGCGTCTAGGGCGAACGATGACCGCTCCCACAACGCTGACCCTTCCTGCTTCCTCTACAGTATAGCAAACACCTCTTCGTGCACATCGGGCAGACGAACCCCTCGTACAGCGACCCCCTGCTGGAGGCCGTGGACATCCGCCAGATCTATGACAAGTTCCCCGAGAAGAAGGGGGGCCTGAAGGAGCTCTACGAGAGAGGACCCCAGAACTCCTTCTTCCTTGTCAAGTTCTGGGTAAGAACCATGCACTCCACCTTGCCAATGCTCAGCTGTGCCTCTAGAGCCCCTCCCAGACACTCCCGCACACTGTGACGGGCAGGAGCTGGCAGCCCTGTTTGAACGATGATTTGAGTCAAGCCGGAAAAAGTTTGCTTCCCACCAGAAGCCAGGGTGGCAGCTGGCAGCTGTGGACAGACATGCAGGGGCTTTTATCAGCCATATCACTTAGGGGGTGATCCTGCCTGTCTTTACAAGCCACACCAGCTTGGGTTGGGTCCAGGCTTGGGTGGGAGATCTTCCAGGGTCACTAGAGACGGCAAGAATAGGTGTGGGTGAGTTGGAAGAGGGACCTGCTTCCTTCCCAAGTCAGTGCAGTGCTGGGAGGGGGGCTGTGTTGGTAGGGGGCTCTTCCCTCTACGTCACTGCTCAACCCAGGGACGTGCCATCTTCAATGCTGCCATTTCAGCCCCAGCCACATGCTTCCAGCGGGGAATAGCCGGCGCAGCCAACACCATTGGCACGGGAGGGAGACAGTCCCTCATCTTGTAAGCCAGGGATAGGCAACCTATGGCACGTGTGCCAAAGGCGGCACGCAAGCTGATTTTCAGTGGCACTCACACTGCCCAGGTCCTGGCCATCGGTCTGGGGGTCTCTGCATTTTAATTTAATTTTAAATGAAGCTTCTTAAACATTTTAAAAAGCTTATTTACTTTACATACAACAATAGTTTAGTTCTATATTATGACCTTCTAAAAACGTTAAAATGTATTACTGGCACGTGAAACCTTAAATTAGAGTGAATAAATGAAGACTTGGCACACCACTTCTGAAAGGTTGCTGACCCCTGCTGTAAGCAGTGGGTCAGTCTGCTCTCTGTCCCTCCCTGCCTGCAACCCTGGGCCTGGGAAGAGGAGGTGTGAAGAGCCCCTGGAATTGTATCCTCCTTTCAGCCTGGGTACAGAGCGAAGAGGTGCCCATTCCAGTTGCCCTCCCCTCCACCCCCGGCCCAGGAGAGGGAGGAGAACCTCTGGAGCTGCAGGGAGGGCAGAGCTGATGTGGGGGCTGGGAGGGGAAGGCCACATAATTAATTGCTGGGCTGGAGGAGGGGCAGGTTGTGGGGACGGGGGAGGCATGAAATTAACGAGTTAAAATGTGGGGGTTGGAGAGAAGCTGGAAGCTCCGTGCCATCAGGGAGCAGCGTGTCTCCCAAAGGGGGCCAAAATCTCCTTCCTCTATACGTTTGGGAGAGCTGGCGGCACTAATTGCACGCGCACACACGCACACACCACAAGGGAGTTCAAAAATCAAGACCGACCACAACACACTTTTTTTAAAGTCTCCTGGTTTGGGGCGGGGTGGGTAGGTCTGACTCCTGCTTTCTGATCTCTTAAGATTGTCCATACTGTGTCCTCCTGAGATGGGAATGGCCCCAAGGGTAAGGACCTTGGATTTAAGATCCGGCAGCAGTGTTTGCAAGAGCAGAGGTATTTAGCTCTGATGTCCTGGCCAAATTCCAACTGGGGTAACTACATCCTGCCTCCCTCAATTCTCTGCCCAGCCCGCTGGGTTGCAATGGCTTATATGGTATTCTCCGCTTCCTGTCCTAACCTAGCGTGTGCTGCTGTCTTTCTCCCCAAATGTGGTTGCGTCTCAGGAGGGGCTGAAGTGCTCTCTGTGCATTCAGTCTGTAGAGAAAGATGGTATTTCTGTAAATCAGTGATTTTTTTTTTTTTTTTTTTTTTTTTTTTACCTCCAGGTCCCTGTCCCTGAAAGCTCCACATTCTGGACCTTCCTGCCTCCAGCCAAAGCTTAGCTCAATTCCTGGTAACACCCTCCCTCTCTCTCTGATTTAGGCGGATCTGAACAGCACTATCCAGGACGGTCCTGGGACCTTCTATGGCGTGAGCAGCCAGTACAGCAGTGCAGAGAACATGACCGTCACCGTCTCCACCAAGGTGTGCTCCTTCGGGAAGCAAGTCGTCGAGAAGGTAGAGGTGAGTCCCATGCCTGTGAGGGAGTGCGGGCTAGTGGCTAGAGCACAAGACGGAGAGTCAGGCCTCCTTGGGATCTGGTCTTGGCTCCAGGAGACGGCGAGACTGGCAAGAGCAGGGGGCTGAGAGTCAGTGCCCCTGCATTCCATTCCCAGTTCTGCAGCTGGCTCCCTGTGTCATTTGGTGAAGTCACTGCCCCTCTGTGCCTCAGTTTCTCCATCTGTAAAATGGAGAGGGTACCTACCTCCCTGGGGTTTCGAAGCTGAATTAATAGAGATCTGTGCCGTTATTATTTATCATAGGAACGTGCGGTGCTGTCTCACAAGTAAAATGTGCCAGATGCTAACAGAATCTGGCCCCAAATTGCTAACAGCCTAAAGGCAGATTGAGTGGAAATAGCTGGATGAAACCTGCTAGAGAAGAGCATGTTTCTTAAACAGATCTGGACGCATCTAGTACCTGAGCTAGTAAATTTCAGCCTTCTGCAGTGATATTATCCCAGTTTGCTTAGGCTCTTGCCGCAGATCCCAGTGTCTTTGCTACCTCCGTCCGGCATGCTCTTACTCCCTCCTGCTCCCTTGCACTCTCTGTTGTCAGCCATGTGCTAACTATGTAGTAACACTGAGCACCTGGATCCATTCTCCTGCAGACAGAGTACGCACGGCTGGAGAATGGCCGGTTCGTCTATCGAATCCATCGGTCCCCCATGTGCGAATACATGATCAACTTCATCCACAAACTCAAGCATCTCCCGGAGAAGTACATGATGAACAGCGTCCTGGAGAATTTCACCATCCTGCAGGTACCTGACCTTGCCTCCTTCTTCCATCCCCATTCTCCACTTCCAGGCTCACCATGCATAAGTGATGCATGACTTACTGATGACTACAATCAGATGACCACCCTTTGTTGCATGTAGGTGCAAATCTCCTCCCCCGCTCCCCAAGGTTAAGACTGAAGATGTCCCCCCATTATAGATCAGGACCTAAACTTTCAGAAGTGACTCGTTATTCTGGGTGCACTCCTTGGGATGCCTTACAGAACCCTGATAGTCAGACAGTGCTGAGCATCTGCCCTCTGGAAATCAGGCTTGGTTAAGGTGATTCAAGTTGGGCACCTAAAATCATTTTGAAAACACAGGCTCTGATTTTTTGTTAAGCCATTTCCTTATCAAACCAGGTTCCCTAGAACCTAGAATTTTTACAGGCCACATCTTGTGCCAAGGTGGCCTTTTGGGGAAAGTTTGAGGCAAAATCTCTCAGGGATTTTGAGAGAGTTTTGGGAGAGGGACGGGAGGGTGTTAATCCCTTTTTGTTCACACAAATGTTATCCTTCAAAAGTGCGTGTGTGTATAAAATACAGTAAAAATGTAATGTGAAGAGACACTATAGAGACACTCATATTAATAAATATATATGCAGCTGTGTACCCCGCTACACGTACTTCGCTAGAGCTGGTCATAAAATAGTCCTCAAAAGAGTTTTCCATCAAAACAAATACTGTTTAGACAAAACTGAAATTTTTTGAGAAATTGTGTAGATTTCAATGCCATTTCCCCCAGAAAATTTATTTCCCAAATGAAATTTCTTTTGGAAATGTTTGTTTTGAAATTTATTGGTTTATTTGTAGATTTTTATCATTTGTACATTATTCCATGACATGTAGTAGTAGTGTAAAATCTGCCATCATATGTCAAGTCATAGCATAATCTGACATCACATCATTGTAGACTCTTACAAGTCATATCAGAACTAATGTAAAAACAAATTATATAAAAACATTTTTAAAATAATATACATTTCTAAAGAAAAATTTCACTTTGAAATAAAATTTCAAAATTTTTCCAACACTACTTTTTGGGGGTGGAATTTCTGTTTCATGGGAAATTTTGAAAATGTTTGTTTTTGCAAAGTGTCAGAAATGTCCCATGAAACAAAAGTTTGGAGTTTGCACCAGCTCTAGATTTCATCTACGTTGTGCTGGGGTAAGTGGGTTCACGAGGTACAATCCAGCAGAGACTGTGTGTGTGTGTCTGTCTGTCTGTCTGTCTGTCTGTCTGTCTGTCTGTCTGTCTGTCTAGAGGATACAGATCTATAAAATAAATCATCCACGTGGTAAAACTGTGCCTTACAAGGTAACACCAGGGCAGTCGCCTACGGTGCCAGGATTGGGGGGCGGGGGGGGGGGCATTTTGCCGCTGTTGGCGGCAATTAGGCAGCGGGGGGTCCTTCCGCGCTCCAGGTCTTCGGCGGCATTCTGCGGCGGATCCTTCACTCGCTCCAGGGCCTGCCGCCAAAGTGCCCCGAAGACCAGGAGCGCGGAAGGACTCTCCCCGCTGCAGAATTGCCGACGACAACCGGGAGCGTGGAAGGACCCCCGCCTAGGGCGCCAAAAACCCTGGCGCCGCTCCTGGGTAACACAGAACCCATCTCTGGACTCTTCTGACTCTGCTTTCTCTCCTATCTACCCAGGTTGTTACGAATAGGGATACCCAGGAAACCTTGCTCTGTATAGCCTTTGTTTTTGAGGTATCCACCAGCGAGCACGGCGCCCAGCACCACGTATACAAGTTGGTCAAAGACTAGAGGCCCTGTGGGATGGGCAGGGTGTGGGGGGGAGAGGTCTTTGCAGAGAAGCTGCCCGTGCAGGATGCCTCGGTGGAAGTCTTTTGAAAACAAGAAAAAGAAAAGCCAAAAAGACTGACTCACAATCAAAGATGTTTTCTACTTAGGAACAATTTAAAAAAAAAAAAAAGACGAAAAAGAAACCATAGAGCGAAAGGAAGGGCTCCTCCAGAGCTGGAAGGGGAAAGACTTGGCCTTCGTCGTTGCTGAGGTCTACCGCCTGTGTGCCTTTCCCAGCCTGCCGTCCTAGAGCGGCATGTTGCCACATAGACCGACAACCCCTTCTTAATACCCAGATGCACCTCCTTCCTCCTTGTTCAGATATAAATGATCGTGCGCCCCGGACCAGCTCTGCCTGGCTTCGTTCTGATGAGCGGGTGGTGCCAAAATGGCCTTTCGGAGTGGGATGAGAAAGTGGATGTTGCCTGGTTTATCCAACAAGACGTGGTCTGGTCTGGAATCGGGCAAGGGAAAGGGAGAATTTTTCTGCCCCACTCTCTGCAGTGGGCTATGTGCAAAGCCAGCGTGGCCCCCAGAGACGCAGGTCAGGTCTTTGTGTGGAACGTCCCCGTCAGTTAGTTGCAAGAGGGAATGGTGACTGTAAAAAACATTATCACAGCAATGGCACTGAGCACTGTATTTGTTTCAGGAGTGCAGCGATCCTGCAACACTGTCCCTGAAGCTGTGGTTATGGAGGTACCACAGCAATATGCCTGGCATTATGGTTCGTGCGGGAGGGCGCTGGTCCCATGGCAGTGTCCCAAATGTTGGGAGTGTGGGTGCATCACTTTGGAGTGTGTGTTGAGAGAAGAGGGTCCTAAGTGCATGGCTGTTTGTGGGAGGTCAGAGCAGGTGGTGGGAGGACAAGTGGGTAGCAGAGGGACAGGAGAGGGCTCAGCTGGAGAAAAGAGATCTCGGAGGCTATGGAGACAGCAGTATAATGGCTGTACCCAGGCAGAGTCCGAGAGGGCTATGTGCTAGCAAGGCTGCGTGGGGAAGTCCCTGGACTGAGAGAGGATGGGATCACCCAGGAAATTCTCAAACATCCCAAGTGACTGGAAGCTTTAAGCAACTCTTGCCAATGTTTTGGCATCTGACTTCATGGCAGAGACGTGGGAAAAGCTTAGACCAAAGCCGGAAGATCAGTTTAGCAGGGTATTAACTTTCCCTACCACCCTCATTGCTTTCCTGATCGTTCCCATCTGCAGGCAATGGAGTGGGATCTACCCATCCACCACAGTGGCACCTTATAACCCACCTCCCGTTATCCCTATTAGCCAAATCCACCAATGGTGTAAACCACACAATTCCCTGGACTTCAGGGGTGTCGCATTGGTTGAAATCTGGCCACGTGGCTGTGACAAAGTGGAAGGTGGTGATATGGCTGCGATACAGCTTAAAGGGACACTGTTGGGTAGTGAAAGTCCAAAATTTAGGATTTGTAATTTAAAGGGGCAGTCGGGAGAGTTGTCCAAACTTGAATGGAAACGTTTTTTTCATAATTTTTTAAAATGAGGTTTTAAAATATGCTCTCTTTTTTAAAAAATACTTATTTTTAATTGGGGTTGAACTCTCCTGCCCCTGCAGCGTTTGCAGCCCAGCCTTGTGAAAGTGACTGGAACCAAAGTGAAACTGACACATATAGTGTCAGTTCAGATGCAGGAACAGGCCAAGTAGCAAAACAAAAAGATGCAAAATGGATCTGAGTGTGGAAAAATCTGGTTTTAACGACCTCCGGGGCTATTAGTTGGCAGTGCTGGGAAAGATGTTTGTCTGGGGTTTTGTAACAAAAATCTGGGCCCCAGCACTATGTGTCTATACAACACCTAGCACAGTGGGGCCCTGCCAAGGCCGCTTAGTGCTACTGTGAAACAAACCAGATTAAAGGGTGATGAATGTCCTCCTCTCCCACTGAAGTCAGTAGGAGTTTGGGCTCTCCGCACCATCCGGGCTTAGGCCCAGGGGTTTTTACTCAGTAGTGTTCCTCTAATTATTCATTTGTGGCTTAATAGTAAGTAATAGGGTAATGGCAACAGCATTGTGTTTTCCTACCCTAATTTACATATGTAAATTTCCCATCTCTTCCTCCTCGGCATTTTCAGTCTGACTTTTTTTCGGTTTAAGCTTTTCCCTTGCCCCATCTGCCCTTCCCACAGCCTCACGCACTTCCCAGCACGCCTCTCACACTAAACTGCCTCTCCTATGCCCTTTCCAATCCCCAATGAGGGACGTGGCTTTTCCACTGAGGAGCTCGGAGCCTGTCACTGGAAATGGGGATTTCCTTTGAGAACTTTGTTACTAACCGGGGGGAGCTCTCGGGAAGGAGCCGGTACTGCAGGAGGGAGTTAGGAGTGGGAACCTGCTTCTTTTGCCACTAAGGCGAGTGAGTCTGGCAGAGGCTGGAGCAAGAGAGATTGCTAGCACAAAGAGGGGGAATGGATGGGCCTGCTAGTGGCTGGAGTCCAGGGGTCCTCGATGCCCAGCTAGATTAGCTTGTAGGCCTGATCCCAGCGAGGCTGCTGCAAGGGGAAGTCCCAGTGCTGGAAAAATGACCGTCTCCTAGGAGACTGCAGATCTCTGGAAAGGGACCCAAAGAGAGTGGGGGTCTTTGAGATGGTGCCTGAAGGAAGAGACTGGCCATATCAGGCCGACGGTGATTGTGCAGATCTCAAGGGTTTGGTGCATGTAGGTGGCATAGATGTAGTGGAAGGAGAGCAGGGGGGACACTGTCCTTAGGATCCTCTCCCTTCCTCCCTATCACTCTGCAGACTTCTTTTCTCTGTCTTCAGGAGGGGGCCTGCTCCGGATGAAAGGGTACAAGGGGGGGATCTCACAGACGTATGAGCCCTACTGCATTGTGCTGCTTCCTAAACTGGTGGGTTAATGGCTTGTCGTTCCATTGCTGCCTTCCTCCCTCCCTCCTGGGAGGAAAGTGAGAGCAGTGCTGGGTTGAAGATGCAGAAGGGAGGGGAAGGGGATGTTATGGAGACTGACATTTCATTGGTTCATACCCTGTCTTTCCCAGCTGACTTAGCCTCGCTTTCAAGGGGCTGAATCTTCAGTTTTGACCCGTTTCTTCTTCCTTTTTATCCCCCTCTGCTCGAGCTAGGGATTGATTAGTATGTTGTTCTGATGGCTAGATACCCAGACATTGCTTGGTGGCACAGTTATTGCATAGCTAGGTAGGCAGGCAGCCAAGCTATGGGCCTTTGAATCCAATATGGCGGCCTTGGGTGCTGCCATGTGGGAATCCAATATGGCGGCCCTGGGTTTCTGTGACCAGGGGAAACTGTCAGGAGCATTGAGGGAATTGTGAAGAGGGCGCAGGCTTCCAGCCCTTGAAGGAAACCATCTGTTGGTCAAAGTTTTTCTAGTACAACGTATTGAACTATTCTAATAACATTGCAATTGGTGCCACCCATGGGTGTCCTGGAAACCCCTCCCCGGGGAGTCTTGACGGACACTCATGTGCCCGCGTGAGCCTGAGGAGCTGCTGGGACCCTTGATGGGGAGGAACCAGAGCAGTAATACGGCAAAGCCCAGGGCACTTGCTCAAGAAACATACCTTACTGCAGAGAATACACAGCGGTGCTGGGGAGCAAACAGCAGGCGCTGAAGTTCCAAGGACTGACGGTACGTGGAATTGAGAGCGAAGGCACGTGGAGACTTCGAGGACTGCCATCCCCTCACCCCTGAGTTATTCTGAGCCTTGGTCCCCAGTCCCCTTGGGTGGGTAGAGCAAATGTCCCAGGCTCCCTGTCCCCCTTGGCGTGGGTGGTGGTGGTGATAGTGCTGGGAGAGTAGCTGTCCCCCAGAGTGGCACAAGCTTCTTTCCTCGGAAGACTCGGTCATCGGTGGCTGATTCTCGAAGGCCGAGCGCACTGATGTCTGGACGCTTCGGCCTACCTCTAGCTGTGGGGTAGGGAACAGCCGGAGTAGCTCTAGTGGGAAGAGGAGGTGGGGAGCTGCCGTCTGCGCAGTCCGGGCGGGGGAGAATCCTGAATCCCCATAGTCCCAGGCAACTCTTCCTTTCTGTGCCCGTGTTCCAGTGGTGGGGAGACCTGGCTGGGTTAATTATATGTAGCACGCTTGTTTGTTTCACTCGCAGATCTAAAACTCTGGGAATTGAGGTTCAACCCCCACCTTTTCCAAGCATTCCCGTCAGCATGCGGACACACAACAATGCCCCCTTGCTCTTCCCCTTCCTAAACCTGCCTTCTCGAGAGAGGGCACTGTATACACTCCTGAGGCAGGCTCCTGTCCCCTCGCCGAGGGGAGGGTGGGGGGAGTTTGCTCTGCTAGCCGAGTTGGGCTTTATAAAAACCCAACACAACCCCACCCTGCCTTTGATTTTGCCCTGATCCCGCACTGGGCCAGAGCCCCGTTTGAAAGAATCTCTTCTTAAACTGGACTGTTTTATGTTTTTTAGCCCTTCATCTGCATCCCTCCCTCCCTTGTAATCTCAGAGCATCATACAGTAGATCCGCTGCCTAGTTCCCTGGCTGTTCTCACACGCCCTCTGACCTCTGGTTTGCGGACACAAATACACACGCGCGTGCTGCCCGTTAGCCCGGCTGCCGCTCACCCCTAAGGGACAGCGGCAGAGATGCCAAGTGCTTGGCTCTCCCGTAATGGGACTTAAACAGGTACCCAGAGACTCTTAATCAATAACCAAGCCCCTTCCTGTCTTCCGCCCCCACTATATTTATGAATTTCACATGAAGTACTGTTTTATTTTTTTAAAGACTTTGTAAAGCTTACCAGGGTTATGGTCACCATTTGTAGAGCTGTGTCAGTCCACAATGTAAAACCATTTTTTATGTATTATATTTTTTGTGTATTTTTTTAATCCAGCTGTGATGGGTTGTATCATATATTTGTTGTGTTTACTGTATCTGTCCAACTTCAGCGAGATGAGACAGTGGAGCTCCTACAAAACTATGGGTCTGCTGAAAACCATTAAAATTATTTGTTCGTGGGTTGGCTCAACACAGTTCCTGAGCTGGTATTTTTATTATCTATTGTTTTGTATCATTGCACTGACTAGAGGCCCTAACAGAGCTCAAACCCCATTATGTTAGGTACTGTACATATGCAAAGAAAGAGGGAGCCTTATAAAGAGCCTACAGTCCAAACAGACAAGACAAAGGGACTATCTTTGTTCTCATTTTACAAATGTGGGGGGTTGTGAGACGAAGTTCCTTTCTCAAAGTCACACAGAGAGTCTGTGTCTGAGCCAGGATTGAACCCAGATGTGGATCCAGTCTTTTAACTCCATTATCACCCTGCTATTTTCTATAACCTCTTGGATTGCTGGCGATGGGGTTTTGTTGGGTAATGGGTGCATTTTTGTTGTTAATCCACTGCAATCCATCCATCATCTTCAAGAGGCAAGGCACTTACATATTCCTTGCCTTGATTTCCCCAACTGTAAGATGGGGGAGAAAAAGCAGATATCAATGTTTAGATGAATATCAAGACCTATTGATCAGAGAAGTATTTTTCTTACTAAATCTTGGGTCATCATTTGCTTCAAGAGACCACAACCAAGACAGCAGTGTATGTATTGGTACTCACATTCTGAATGTCAGAGGTTGTCTTTCCAGTTGTAGCCATGAATGTCAGAAGTCTGAGAGTCTGTCTGCTTGTTCGTTCCCACCTCCTACCCCCCTTTGAAAATTAAGAACCCTAAGTGGAGTTAAGAGCATCCCCATTTGCACTGAGTATATTGGAGACAAGCTACCAAGTTGCTGGCCCCGGAGTCCTGGGGGAGAGGCCTCCCCAGAAAAGATACTATCGCCCTGGACTGAGAGATCTTTTCTGCTTAGGCTTCATGGATGCAGAGTGGGTGAAACAGACTGTTTAGATAAATCCAATGCACACGCTCCCCAGGCATACATCCACGCCAGTGCCAGGCCGGTGAGTAGATGGGGATTGGCCAATCCAGGAAGTGTGTAATGCTACCGATCTCAGGGTGGTTTTGAAAAAGGCAATAGAACCTGTGACATGGCAACATTCTGTTAGCCAGACCTACCAGCCCTCTGTACCCCCTGCGGTCACTGCACCCACCCCCCATCATAGCACCTGCCCCGCTCCTCTGGAGCAGCCCACCAGACATGAGGAAAGCTCTGGGACCGACTGCTTCATTCTCCAGCTGGTAGATAGGCCCAGGTAAGAATGGGGAATTGTGTGGAGAGGGGCAGGTCTGGAGGGAAAATAAGGGAGGAGGGGAAAAACTGGAATGGGGGTCATGTGGGAAACTTACTAATGGGATCAAACAAGGGGGTGGGGGAAATGTGGGGGGAGCAGATCCTATTGTGGGAGGGGTGGGGAGAATGTTATTGGGGGCCTAGCAATTGGGCGGGGGAGAGGAGTTGAAATGGGGGTGCAACTGGCGAGAGAAGTGATGGTATAGGAGGAGCAGACAGACTGCGTGGACAAAGAAGGAAAGGGGGGGGGGGGTGAGCAGACCCATGCGAAATACTCTGGAGGGAGGGAATCTCAGCTGATCCGGGCCTATGTCCCTGCTTTCATTTATCTGTATTAGCGTAGGGCCTAGGCGCCCACAGTGCTAGGCGCTGTACAAAATGGTATAGCCCCTTAATCTACAGTGGCATAGCCCCTTAATGTGGTATACCACCCTTCAAGTGGTATAGCCCCTTAATGACAATCTAGTGCTGCTGCTTGGGGGAGGAGGAGCAGGAGCAGAGACTTATTCTGTACGCGCCCCATCCCCCGCTTTGCTTGAGGCAATGGTGGGGCAGAGCCGGTCGTTCACTATGTGCATGTTCCCCCATAGAGATGCACAGAACTTTGGAGCTAGGGTCATTATAGTATAAAATGGGCTGTGGATGGGGTGGGCAGACAACCCCCTGAAAACTCCCTGGTGTTTGTCTAGGGATGGCCTGATAGCCCATTCCTAGACCCTTGCATGCTCTTCTCTGGCCCTCCACTAGTATTTCCACCAGCCTGTGTGGGTGAAACCTCCCCTTGGCTGAGTTCAGAGTCCAAACACTGGTTTAAAACAAAAGGAAGTACTTCTTCACCCAATGCACAGTCAACCTGCGGCACTTGTTGCCAGGGGATGTTGTGTAGGCCAAATGAATAACTGGGCTCAAAACAGAATTAGATAAGTTCCTGGAGGATAGGTCCATCAATGGCTATTAGCCAAGATGGCCAGGGATGCAACCCCATGGGCGGGGGCTCTCTAAACCTCTGACTGCTGGATACTGGAACTGGATGCCTGGGGATGGATCACTTGATAATTGCCCTGTTCTAGTCATTCCCTCTTAAGTATCTGGCACTGTAAGAGACAGGATACCGGGTTAGATGGACCATTGGTCTCTAACCTAGGACGGCCGTTATGTTCTTCAATTGGGGCTTTGTCTTGTGTCAGTAAATTTACAGGTGCAAGTTAAACAGATATAACCTGCTTTAAATCAATAAATGTGTCTGCAACCCTTGAACTAAATCACTGTGTAAAGTTCTGTGTAAACAAACCTGAACTGACCCCTCTCTTCCTGTCTCCACCTCCAGTGTATTTTCTTTCTTTCTCCACCCCAATCTTTCCCCTTCATTTCCACCTGCCCTCCTGATCTATTGTGTCAGGGATTTGCAGTGGGCCTGCATGCTTCTCTCCAGAGGTTTGTTTAGAACGGGGAATGGAGGGGGACCGTGGAGGCGAGGGCATGTCCCTAGAAATGTAGGCACCTTGGCAGGCACTTTTAAAGTGCAAAAGTTGTGCATTCTCCCCAACACAAACAAACATACGCTCCCCCCAATCCTCCCCCTGCACCCCTTAAAACTAGAAACCCCTCCCCCTCGCCTGGGGGGGAACCCACCCCCCCAGAGTGAGTCATGCACACCCCACAATGTGCATCACCCCGCTACTTATCCCCCTGCCTCGCTTCCAGCTAACCTCGCTGATAGAGCAGCAGGCGTCCTGCAGCCGCACAGCCTCCTGGTACTTGTAGTTCCCGCGCCCAGCCGGCAGCGCCACCCCGCGGGATTGGTAGTTTCCCACAGCCCCCCCAGCAACAGGCGGCCGCCGCCGGGAAGGACTCCAAGCTCCAGCATGCCCCGTGCGCCCCGCCTCGCCGCTGGCTCAGCCGCCCGGGAAAATGGCGCGTGCCCGCAGCAGGTGAGACACCCCCAGCGGCGACCCGGGGGGAGGGACTGGCGCACCCATGTGTCCCCGGCGGGGCGGGGCTGCGGGCGCCCCCTTGGCAGCCGTGCCAGGCTCCCGCCGGCGCTCGCCAGGGCACAGCCACGGGCCTAGCTGCAGGGAGACGCGGCTGCTTCCTTTGTCCGCTGGCTTCCAAGCTCTACCCTGAGTGCGTCTCTCTCCTGCCGGGGGGGGCTCTACTCCCTTCCCCACCCCCGCGCCCCGATCCCTCCCGTGCAGCGAGTTTATTCATCGCTTCGCGTCTCTAGCGCTTGCAAATGGCAAAGCGCCAGGCGTTTTGCCCCTGCTTCTGAAAGATATAATTATTTGGGGGGTGACTTGCCTCCCCCCTCCCACTTCTGAAAACCGTCAGGGGCCGGCTATGGGGCCCGGCTTGCCTGCGCCCCTATTAGGCTCGGGGAGGGGGGGGTGCGCAGCAGGTTGAATTGCCCGTCCGTTCCCCAGGAGACATGCATATTAGTGAGCCCGAGCGCTATTGCACAGGGTGCCAAAGTGCGGGCACCATGGTGGTTGTGCACGTGCCAGGCCAGGAGTCAGAGACCCCTGTTCCGCCAGGGGCTAACAAGAGCGAAGTTTCAGTGTGTTAGAGCTGCAGGTCAAAGAGCTAGAGTTGAAGTGATACTGCCCCTTAACATGGATGCAGCTATAGCAGCCTATAAATATCCTTTTTATAACCGCTCCCATGCATTAAGGGGAATAAGCCTTACCAGTATAAGGTGCCTTTATACCTCCATAACCATGTTAGGGTTTGGACTGATTTAACTCTTTTGGTTTTAAACACGAAATCACACCCTCCCTCGCCCTTATGCTGGTACCCAACCTCTGTGCAGACCGGGCCTGGGACATTTATACTCGTCCTCTCCTGCTGACTTTTGGCAGTATCATATTTCCACTGAACATATCGTGGCAGCTTTAAAGCAGCCCTGATCCCCGCATAGGGGTGGAGTCTTAATAAATCTCTGTAAAGCCTTTTTACCCACTGTACGTCCTTACGGAAGTATGTCACGTGTAATTGTTTCAACTCTTCATTAGACGGACACCAAATACTGCACAGATCAGAAGTATAATTCCAGCTCACTCCATTCTCACTCCATTCATACACGGTGGCTCTGAACTTCCCTTCATGTGGTTACCTGTGTTCACGTGACTTTAAAAAAAAAATTTTTTTTAGCTGGGTTTCATATCCTGTCTATGACTATGCATGACACCATGTGTTATAGCTGGGAAGTAACCACGGCATCTCCCTCTGTCTTGTTTTAATATGTTAATGTTGTTTATAATATATAGTACGGTCGTTCAAAAAGGAACACAAACACATCTTTGCTTTTTAATAAATAAAAATTAATAAATTTTTAATTCAGTGCCATGCGTGAGTCACGTGGATAAAGGATGGTTACGTCAACAGACTAACCTCCTGAATTCCAGAGTTCGCTTCCTGTGTGACCTTGGGCAAGTCATTTATTCTCTCTGTGCCTCAGTTGGCCTCTGTAAAATGGGAATAATGATACTTCCTTTCTCCTACCCTGTGTGAATTTAGATTGTAAGCTGTGTAGGTATTTGGATTGTAAACGCTCTCTTATTTGGGGTATGTATAACACCCAACACACTGAGATCTTGATTTTGACTAGGGTGCTATTGTCATATAGATAATGATTATAGCAGAACCTCAGAGTTACGAACACCAGAGTTATGTACTGACCAGTGAACCACACATCTCATTTGGAACCGGAAGTACACAGTCAGGCAGCCGCAGAGACCACACACACACACACACAAAAAAAAAGGCAAATGCAATGCAGTTCTGTGTTAAATGTAAACTACTTTAAAAAAGGGAAAGTAGCATTTTTCTTCTGCAAAGTAAAATTTGAAAGCTGTATAAGTCAATGATCAGTTGTAAACTTTTGAAAGAACAACCAGCACGTTTTGTTCAGTTACAGACATTTCAGAATTACAACCAACCTCCATTTCCGAGGTGTGCGTAACTCTGTGGTTCCACTGTATTATAATTCATCATTTGAGTGTCGGACGGTATTAATTCAAATGTTTTGCTCGTGTTAGCACAAAGGATGAATTGCCCAAAAATCCATACTGGACGGGGTGGCATTCTCTTATTGAAAATGTTTGTGATCTAATCAGGATGTGTTGTGACTTAGATGGCCAATCGCAGAACACAAATGGCGTCTTGCAAAGCATGAATACTTATGATTCATAAACGCAGTCCAAGAAAAGAGGGTTGGGTTAGTTAAATGATTCACTGACCAAAACTGGGACTATATTCACAGTGAGTGGTATCCATAAGGGATAACTTAACTGGCTCTAAGATATAATAAAATCAAAATAAAAGGAAGTATTTCTTCACACAACACACAGTCAACCTGTGGAACTCCTTGCCAGAGAATGTTGTGAAGGCCAAGACCATAACAGGTTAAAAAAAAAAACCTAGATAAATTAATGGCGGATAGGCCCATCAATGGCTATTGGCCAGGATGAGCAGGAATGGTGTCCCTAGCCTGTTTGCCAGAAGCTGGGAATGAGCGACAGGGGATGGATCACTTGATGATTACCTGTTCTGTTCATTCCCTCAGGGGCACCTGACACTGGCCACTGTCAGATACAGGATACTGGGCTAGATGGACCTTTGGTCTGACCCAGTAGGGCCATTCTTATGTTCTTATGGTAACAAACTGGTAGGGGCAATCACTGCCTGCTGCTGGCTGGAGTCAGAACTAATCACTTCTGTGATATCAGCCCTCCACTGCCTATAGCTAATGGAGAATCTCCTATCTACAATGGTGAGGGCCTATCCTTTTGGTCAGGAGAAGTTATGTCCATCTAGGGGCTTGTCTACACTAGAAAAGTACGTTGTGTTAACTAACACCGTGTTACTCATGACTTTGCAGTCAGTGTGGATGGGTAATGTCATGTTGAACATTGTGTCCGTTGAATGTGGGTACACCGTTAAAGAAGACCATCCCTTACCGTGATGTTCCGAATGGCCATGGGTTTGTTACATGTTTGCATGCAAGCCTACTGAAGATCACATGGTCTTCAAACTTTCTTTGAAAATAGTCACCTTTAGGCCAATTGCTATGAAAGTTCCAGCCCAACGGATTCTTTTTTTTAGAATGCTCTGAAAATGCTCTGGGGCGGTGAGTGGGTACAAAGAGAGACAAGGCGCTTCACAAACCACACTGAAATGCAGCCACCTCTGGGGAGGAACAGATAAGCTGTTTCACACTGCAAAGCAACACTGCAAACCCTTGTTGCAATAGTTTAGGATAGGGAGGCGGTCCTGTTTTATAACACCACTTTAGACTATTAAAGCTGTGGTTCCTCTTAAAGGAGGAATATCGCCTTGAGAGTTTACAAGCAGTTGAAAGGTTACTTGCACATGCACAGTAACAGTATTTACTGTGGTTGAAGTAGTGGTGTTCTGTGTACTGCACAGTTGCATAATGCTGTGGGGGGTGGTATGGTGTCTGCAGATAATTGAGTTAAAACCTTGAAATTGTACCAGTACGCAGTTAGGCAACTCCGTCGTCGGGTTGGTTCTTTTTTTTAACTAAAGAAGATACATGCAAACGCCTGTGTTAATACACAGTGGAGCTTGCAAATTTTAAACACCGGCTGTTCAGGAAATGAAACCGTGTACGGATCTCAGAGCAACGTTAATTCCGTCTCCTTGTTCGTATCTTGTCGTTTTCATGGATACTTAGGCTTTTAATATTTCCCCCTTAATTCATGCAGTGTGTGCAGTGTTGAGTGAATTAATGTGACTGTGCTTATGTTAACTCTTTCATTCCCTGCATGGCCTGTGTTTAAATGTGAAAATTTCAGCATTGCATTAACGTAAGGTTTTGCGCTTATACGTGCTGTACCTACACATGCATGTATTGTCTGAATAATCTATAGTTTGCCCATTTCCATGGTATGTCTCACTTCCTTTCAATGGGCAGAAATTTTAAGCCTCCCCCAATTAACCAGCCCCCTACCTGGGAAGCAACTGGGAATGGAAAAGAAGGCAACTTCTTAGCTAGCGCTGTCTGAAAAGACGAGCCTGCCAATAAGCTCCAAAGGCGAATAAACTTGGGCGCAGGTTGCCAGATTCGGTGCCACAGAACCATCTATTTGAGAGCATTCTGGGCCTGTGAGGAGCTCATGTGTAGGGACTGCCTGCAGTTGCAGTAGGGCTTAGGGGCAGAGATAGTCTCGGCTGTGGCCAGGTTCCAAAGCACATAGTGCCTTATAGATTGAAACTGATGCCCCGACTGGCACCTGCGTGCCGGAGCGGTGTGCAGAGCACAGGTGTCATGAGCTGTTTCCGCCTTGCTCCCCTGAGCAAGCAGGCCGCTGTGTGATGCACTAGCTAAACTTTCAGCATGAACGTCTAGGGGAACCCTGAAAAGAACAGGTTGTGCTAATCCTGCCCGGTGGTGACAGAGGTGTAGATGGGGAAGGAGGAGGAATTGTGCAGCGCTTTCAGGTCCCCCAGATGAAAGGTTCTAGGCACAAATTAACAATAGCTGACTTTGGCGCCTATCTGGAACTTTAGGCACCTATAGACCTTGTAAACCTGAGCTCCCTCTCTTGCAGGGTCCCAGAGCTCGGGCTCCAGTCCAAGCCCAAACATCTACACTGCAGTTTTTAGCCCCATGGCCCAAGCTCCGCAAGCCTGAGCCAGCTGCCCCTGTGTAGCTGGTGTTTAATAGCTGTGTAGATGTACCCTACGCTGCAATTTGTAGCCCTGCAAGCCCAAGTCATCTGCCCAGGGCCAGATTAAAACCGGAAGAGTTTTAAAAATCCAATACACTTCTCATGATTGATTCTTTCAGCCTGGTGGGGGAAAACCTGGCCGGTCAGTTTCACTTAGGAGCGTAGTCGGTTTCACTGCCTGGCTCTCCTGCACTTCCCAGCCGCTGTGCTGTCTGAGTAGCAGCCGCAGGTGGGGTGGGGGTTTATCTCTTCACCTGCTTCAGTTGAAATCCTTGAAAAAGAGAAGCCAAGCAGCATGTCCGTGCGGGCTTAGCGTGTGTAAATGTGCCCAGTCTCACCTGTGCATGTCCCTTTAATTCCTGAACCCCTCTTAGCTCTGCCCCTTTCCCTCCTACTGTCGCCTCCCATCTGCTGCCTCTGGGAGTTAGCCAAGAGATGCATACAGAAGCACAGGTGTTTGTGTTGAGATAGTGCCAGCAGTCGCCCCACCCCCTTGTCCTCTCCAGCTAACCTGCCAATGCAGCCGTCTAGTTACTCTATCACCTGGCAAAGCCTGACACCTCTCTTCTCACTCAGCTCCACTCCGTGGACTGAGAACCTGTAGATGCCCGGAACCGAGGGGGGACCCTGATTCAAACCACCTCCAATCCCTTTCTCGCTGGCTTCGTCATCAGAGCGGATTCCCCTCGCTTTCCGCCCTTTGCTCCTTGAACGGCAAGAAGGCTCGGCGACCCACCAGCTGGCTGTGATGGACACGGATCCACCGCTGCAACTGCGCGTCTTCAACCTCAATTGCTGGTAAGTCGCCGTTTGTTTGCTCTTCCATTGGACGAGCAGAGTTCAAAGCAGACTCGTGGAGGGTGGCTCTCCAGGGCAGTGGGTGCAGGTTCATCCGGGAGAGGCATGACATACCTTAGCACAGACGTGCAGCCAGGGGGTCCCTCAGATCTCTCTCAGCACGTTCCCGATTATTACATCTAGGGGTTAAAGCAGAGGACTTGCGAGCCAGGAGCCCTACTGCTGGTTTGATGCCTCTCTGTGCCTCAATTCCTATAAAGGGGGGACGCTAATATATGTCCCTCAGCCTCACAGCAGGGCTGCCATTGTAAAGCGCATGGAGATCCTGGGGTGGGAGATGCTGGCAGTGGCATCTCCCACCCCAGGATCTCCTAGAGGATTTAGACATCTCCTAGAGGTGTCGTTTATCCTAGAAGAGGTGCCTGGGAATGGGACCTGGTGCCTGTTGTTCACACCACTGGGATGTGTGAGTGAAGTGTCACAAAGCTGGATGCCCCTGTCTTGAGGGGAGGAGGGATCTGTCACCAGAGGCAAAGCAGGGCCTCGGTTAACCCATCCCTCCCAACTTAGCTGCAGATCTGCACCCTGCAGTCAGGAGTTACTCAGGTCCAGGGGCTCCATCCTGATCCACCTTGGTCCCTCCCCCCCTGTCCATTTGCAACGAGCTACCTTCCTGGAGCAAGCCCCACTCTTCCCCCCCATACAGGGAGCCTCGGCGCTGCTCACCTCGTCACTGCTGTGGGCTCTGTGCCAGCCTCCTCAGCCCAGAATGCCAGTCCTGTTTCGTGCACCGGCAGCTCTTGCCTGCAGGCAGACTGTGCGCATTGCGGGTTCAGGTTTGGGCAAGGAAACTGGCTCAGCTAATGTGTGTTGGGTACACGCTGTCCCCGATTCCCAAGCACGCGTGCAAAGCACCTTACGTGACCCATGCAGGAGTCAGGCCAGGCCTGCAAACACGGCCTCCCACAAGGGCTCTCATCTTGCGTATGGCTTTGTGGAGTCGTAGGCATTAGATGCGACCAGGGCCATGAAGCCCTATTGAATTCAAATCCCCTCCACCCCTCCTCTCTACCTTCCTAGTCCTGTGTCTGGTCTGATTTTAAACCCGGCTGCTCCTGCTTCTCCTTGCACTGTGTCCAGGGCCGGCCCTGGGTGTTTTGTTAACTGGGGCAGAAAATGTTTCCAATGTCCCCCGAATGGCTGAGCCAAAAAACCCCCCAAACCTCCGATTTGGTGTCCTCCCGCATGCCGGAAATTGGTGCCCAGGGCAACCACCCTGCTTGCCCCTCTGTCCCCGCAGGCCAGCCCTGGAGGAGTCTCTCTAGCTTTGAAGCTGAGGTGAGCGTGCAAGAGGCTGAAGGAAACTTCCTGTCCCTTTTGTATCTCTGCCTCAAGCAGGACAGGGCTGGGGCTCTAGTCCGCTGCGTGTTTGGAGGGCAATCCTTGGCATTCAGGGGTCTCCCAGCACATGGGCACCCCTCCCTAGATGCCTTTCCCTATGACTGCTCAAGGCACTAGGGGCCTGAGCTGCGCTGGTTGGAGGAGGAGGTGAGCCGCTGTCAAGGATGCCCATCACAGCCTCTCCTTTCTTCCCCCCAGGGCGATTCGCTACTTGAGCAAGCTGCGGCAGGAGCGCATTGGGCTGATTGGCGACACGCTTAGCCAGGAGGGGTTCGACCTGGCACTCTTACAGGAGGTGAGGGCTCAGGGAGGCCAGGATGCGGGAGGTGATGAGGGCTGGGAGTTGGACTGGGGGTGAAGGAGGGAGAGGGCGAGGGCCATGGAAGCAGGTGGGGCTGGACTGGCTTCTCTTCTGTGACTCGAGTTCCCGCTGCTCTCAGCCTCTCTCCTGCTTCTCCAGGTGTGGAGCGAGAGGGACTATTGTGAGCTGAAACAGAAGCTGACTGTCTGCTACCCCTACTCCCACTACTTCAAAAGGTAAGAGGCGCTGTTGGAGTCCCCGGGTGCTGCTTATCCGTGTATCAGAGGGGCCCTGGCAGCAGGTAGCACTCAGTTTTGCAAACTCACGGGATCTTATCAGGAGCTTTGCGGTCACTGATGGTTTTCCTGAAGTCCCAGCTCCTCAACTCATGTGATTCTCTGAGAATCTCGGCTTAAAAAAACAGATGGGAGGTTTCTGTCTCTCGTGGTTGCAGAGGAAAGTCTGAAAACACAGCCCTGGCAGCTATGACACCAGGAGACAAAAAGAATCTGAAAGGTATTTTTAAAGATCTCATAGCTGCTAAGCCGAGCTCATGGATTGGGATTGGCAATGCTACGTCATGCTGAGCTCTGGGCGAAGGAAGCAGTTGGAGTTTGCGTGGGTTCAGGTTGACTTTATGGAGCTACAGCTCACTGTAAGATGTCAGGTGCTGCATGAACCTGATGGGGTGCACTGTTAAACAGCTGCCACGTTCCACCCCAGAGACGGCTGCATTTCAGTGACCCGTGAATGCAGTGGTCTGTGAAGCATGCTGGGAGGAAATGTTCTCTGGAAATAAGAGACACCCTTTCTTTTGCTCAGCAGAAAGCGCCGCCTCTTAATCATAATAAAGTTTGCTACTGTTATGCCAGCACTGAACCCTGGCAGGCTGCTACGTGCCGTGTCCCCGCCCCAGGGGACCACAGCAGGTGAGCGGCCTTTGCCCCTCTGATACAGAGCCTTAGGGTGGTGACTGGTGAACATTCTCCCCGCCCCGCCCCCAGGATAGCCTATCACCCAAGGGCAGGGTATTAGCTGGATGTCGCAAACTGTCTCTGGCCCTATCACAGGCCCTTTGCAGCTCCCTTGAGATCCCAGCAGGGAATAGTGATGCTCTCCAGCTGTCTTTGCAGTGCCCGGGGCAGTGACACTGGGTTCTTGGCGTTCTCTGGGCGGAGCTTGCCCATGGGGCAGCTGTGTCATGACCATAAATGGGCAGGCACAAAGGGACTGGAGGCAGCAGATAACGACTCGCTGAGACAGCATCTCTCAGGAGCACCCAAGCAGACTTTGTCAGGGAAAAAGGCAAGCAGGGTCATCCCTTCCAGTGCTAGCCCAGCCCTTACGTCTCCTGCCCCCTCAGATACAGCCTGGAACAGGCTTGATATTAAAGGTGTGCTTGTAAGGGGTTCATACATGATTAACTGAGGTGTGAATAAATGACTAGTCAATTGCTGTGGAGTGTCACCCGCCTTCCACATGGACACCCTGAAGGGAACAGTCTCTTAGACCTTCCCCACCGGATCTGTGCCTCTTGGTCACAGCGACACATCCCCTCTTGGGTCGAGTGAGAGTGACCCCCTTCCCCATGTCAGGCTGGTCGCTTTCTACCCTTCCCAGTTCTTTATTTGGTCACTGCCTTCAACCAGTCCAAACCAGTCTGTGCAATTTCCCAGGCTGGGGGCGGTGGGGTTTTGAGCCTTTTCCAGATCTGTTTACCTGCCTGGGGATTTGCATGAGTGAATCCCTTTTTCCCCCTGGAGACTCTCCCATACAGGGAGCTATGACATTTATAGAGTTGATAGAATAGCTTTAAAGCCATCCCCTGTGTCTGTACTAACTGTCCCATCTCCCTCTGCCAGAAGAGAATGCTTAAGGGATACTTAGACTTGCCAGAATTCGATGTTGATTTGTTTATCTTTCGACCAGTAGTGTTGATATTTATTGTGAAGCATATTTTTCAATTTTGATTGATTGAAAATTTCACAGTTGCACTGAATTATGATTTTAAGCATTTTTAAAATGTATTATCCACATGAAATCTTCTCCTTTGCTGGAATGTTAGAGGGAGAGGTCAGGAAATAATTATTTAATGACAGTAGATGCTGAGATTCAACAAGTTAAAGCTTTATAACCGTTAAAACACAAATTGTCAACGCCACAGGTCAAAATATACGAAGTTAATCAAAGTTCTCAAGCAGCATTTTTCTGACTCGGCCTGTCTGTAGATTTCACTTATCTCATATTTTTTTTCCATCGGTTTGTGTGTGCACGGTGAAAGCGACGTTTACTGATAAAAATCTGGTCCTTCCAAGCCTAAGGATACTTGACTAGTGTCCTGGGGAAGTCTATGGGTTTGTGGCCTGGAGGGCATGTCTGGCGTTACCTCCCATTGGGATGTTACAGGGAGTAACTCTTGGTCATTGGAGGGAATTGCGATAGATCTGGCTCCTCACAAAGCTGCTCTTAACCGCTGAGGGATCCCAAACCTCTGACACATAGAGGCATCTTCTGCACCTCTTGCCCAGAGCCAGAGCCAGATCCCTTTCTCTGCCCCACCTCCTCGTTGTTCAGGGCCTGGTAGGGTCTGGGGCATCACCACAGGTTCTCTGGGCAGAGAGGGGGAGTAGATTGACCCCACACATGCCCCGCTGCGTTTGCCTCCTGCAAAAGAGAGAGGACTTAAACAAGGAGCTCCCGCCTCTTAGCCTGGTCAGAAAGGAGACCCCTGTTCTAGTCTCTTCTTAACAGGCAGAGGGAGGATGTGAACCTGGTTCTCCCACATTCCAGGCGAGCGTCAAAACCAGTAGACTATAGAGTTATTCTAGTGCTAACCTTTGTGGAACTTATACTTAATTAAAGTGGAATCTCTTTAAGAGGGACGACTAAGGGAGCTCCCCCTCCAAATCCCTTTTCCACCTCTGGCACGGAGAGGCCTCAAACTAGCACCTCCAGCATCCCAAGGTAGTACCCTCACCACTGGCCTATAGAGAGCTTTTCACATTGGAGGAGCCCTTTGGCCCAACTAATATTTAATTCAAGTGGAACCACTTCAAGAGGAAAGACCAAAGGCCCTCCCTAGCACAGGGAGACTCAAACGAGGACCTCTAACACCCCAGGTCTGCCCCTTGACCACTGGGCTATAGCAGAGCCCTGAGACTGCCTTTGGCCCTCCAATTAATAAAGTGGACCAGCAGCAAGCTCAAGGGAGCACCTTTGGCAATGCCCTTCTCCTCATCAGGCAGCCCGGGGATCCCTCACCACTGGACTAACAAGTGATTGTAACCCAGCTGGTGGCCCAAATAATAGGGGAACAGATTCACCAGGCAAGCATGAGGGAGCCCTCCCCAGCCCAGTTTGGCCCCTAGACCAACAAGCCCAGTCTTAATTCCTGTCTCTCCCCATTAACTGAGGAAGGAGCCTCACCACCTAACTCGGGGTTGGGGGGGTCCCGTTGTTGTGCCCGATTTTCTAGGCATCTCAAAGTGAGGGAGGTCAGTGCTGAGTATTGCCACAAGGCTGAGACGGGGAGCTGAGAGCAGGTAGACTTGGTCCATATCACAGGCAAACAGCACTGTGACCGTAAGGGAGCTGAGACTAGGCATGTGACAGGCATATAGCCCGGAGAGCAGAGGAGGGGGCTGCTGAGAGTGGGCATGCCCGGTCCATATGACAGCCACCTCCCTGAGACCAGCGAGCTGAGGTGGGACATGCTTTGTAAATGCCAGAAGCACTGAGCTCAGAGTGGGGAGTGAAGCATAGACAGCAGCAGTGCAGGCCCCTGCCTCAGCCCCAAGACCAGAGTGGGGAATTGAGAACAAACAATCACAATGCATGCCATAGACACAGTGCCCTGAGCCTGGGGTGTCCAAATGGATGTGTGAGAGACATTCTGGTGCCCCCCTACTTCCACACTCCTGCTGCGAGGGGTGGGAAGAAGAGCTCTAAACTCCTTCTCCGGGTGCTCAGCTGCTGTCTGCAGCCATCTCTTTTTCCCATGCCACTGATAGCTGAAGTAGAGGCACGACCACTGAGTGCATGACTGTTTGGCCGCCTCAGACACACGTCCATTCCCAGCTCCGTAGCCTCTCTGTGCGTGGGAATGAAGCTCTTCTTTGGGCCAACACCAGCTGCCCCACAAACAGAGCATTATCTTTGGCACGGAACTTCCGCATCTGAGTCCAAGCAGCCTGTTTACTCTGGGTGTTTGCTTTGCATGAGCAATGTGCAAGAACATCTGTGAATCTGCTTCCTCAGGATCTGCCTCGAGTTTCGGTATTGCAGAATGGTGGCCAGGCACGACTCGCGCTGCTCGTTCGATGCTGTGACACCCACCGGCAAAGTGCACTTCACGACCAGCTGACAATCTCTGCTCTCACTTCACGAACCAGACAGTGAGGAGAAAATTTGCAAGTTAGATTTAGTCTTTGAATATAGCATCCGCGTCACACATTGCTTTGGTAATGCTGCTAGCACAGTAAGGTTCCAAACTTCTTGCATTTGGACATCGTGCCTGTGGGCTCTCTCACCAAATTTCATTGATTCTTCATTTGCATAATTGTCACCAACAACAGCCATGGATACTGTTCAGCAGCTGACCATGCCCATGCCTTGAATACTGCGCGCAGTTCTGGTCGCCCCCCTCTCAAAAAAGATATGTTAGAAATGGAAAAGGTGCAGAGAAGGGCAACAAAAATGATTCAAGGTATGGAATAGCTTCCATATGAGGAGAGATTAAAAAGACTGGGACTGTTCAGCTTGGAAAAGAGACACCTGAGGGGGAACTTGCTAGAGGTCTATAAAATCAGGAATGGTGTGGAGAAGGTGACTAGGGAAGTGTTAATTACCCATTCACAGAACACAAGAACCAGGGGTCACCCGATGAAATGAACAGGCAGCAGGTTTAGAACAACCATAAGGACGTACCTTGTCACACAACGTACAGCCAACCTGTGATACAAGGTAGCTTAACCACTGACAGATTTTTCTCCAGCCAAGAGGGTATGTTGCTCTTTTGGGTGTTTCTCAGAGATCCATCTCAAGAGGGAAAGCGGGGCAGGTGCCAGCTCATACTTCATCAGACTCTTGCTATCAGCATCTCTGGACTGGACAATAACTGTCAGCTTGCTGGATATCTGACCATCAATAGTGATTGCTTGTGCTGTCTGCGTCTTCTTTTGTTCAACTGTGATTACCAAATGATTTGCGATTATGCCTGTTTATGGGATTAAAAGAGGCCTACCTCCCCCCTTTGTAGCCTACTGGTTACAAACTGCTTCGTTTCTTGTGTGCCATTCTCTCTGGTCATGCACAAGCTTTCTGCAGTTTCAGGTAGGGCCACAGTAGACGTTGCAGCGTTCACAAGTGGTCTGGGCTTGTTTCAGGGTCATTCTTTCAGTCACGACTTTTATAATATCTTGGACAGCAGCAGCCATGCACTTTGTGGTGGCTTCTTTGTGGCGATCTACTGCTGAAGGCTGCATTCCACACCTTTGTTTGTCATAGCTGGTACAGCTGCCTTAAAATGCGTAGTCAGGTAATACTGGGTCAGAGCCTTATCCTTTGGGCAAAGCTGCTGATGCTTCCCACAGTCCTTGCTGAGAGATTGCTTGATGGCCATGTCATGCCACACACCACTGAAGGGTCTGGCAGTCCAGTACTCTGTTCCCTATCAACTGGGACATGATATATATCTGGCTTCTCATCCTCCACAAGTCTGTCTTCTGTTACCTTTACACAACCCCATCTTGCCTCATTCACATGACCACACTGGACATCAAGTGGAATCATCTCTGCCAATGTCTCAAGCTCCGTGGACTTGTTATCATCTCTCTTTGCTGCTACATAATCCACCAGCAATTGGGAGAATCCCGTGACATAGTTCTCCCAGAGCAGACATGCTGAGGAGTAGGCAGTGCGACTCGGTGGTCAAAGCAGAAGGCCAGCCTAGTGGTCGGGGCAGAATCAGAGGCGTGATCAGGAGACAAGCCAGTGGTCAGAGCCTGGCGTTAGGAGTCAGAGGAAGGCAGGGACAAGGGCTGGAGTGGAACAGGCATGAGATGAAGCAAGGGCTGAACAAGAAGCTCGTCTGCTGTGCTGCGTGTCTGCCAGGCTTAAATAGAGATCTGTTGGCCCGTCTGTCCAATCAGAGAGCACAGTCACTTAGTGAGGGTTTATTGGGCCCAGCCACGCTCATTAGGTTGCTAAGTGACCATGCCCAGAACCAGCTGAGGTCCTGACAGTCTCTGAACAGTTTGTTCCTTGGATAACATGTGTCCATGAGCTGGTGGAGTGACTGGGTGCTCTGCCAGAGCATTCTGTGCTTCCACATTGTTTTCTCCGTGTGCCGGCTCCACGTCGTCAAAGGCTTCGACGCGTGCTCGAGCTTTCTCCGAGATGGGGCTCGTCTCCTCTTCTGGAAGAACATTGTTCATGGGATCGCCAGGTGCCATCCACTTCCAGCAATGCGTTGCCTTATTCATAAGTTTGTGGATTCTAACACCAGGGTTATATGCTGTCCCTCTTAGAGCGTGGCAGAGGACTGATGCAGCATAGATGATGGCTTCCACAAGGATGTCTTCAAACCCACTTTCCTGCATCACACTGCCTACATCACCCATGACATTCATTGCACGATGCATGGCTCCCATCTCAAGGCGGCCATTGTCAAATTCCCTTTGAGTCCTCCATTTAATCAACTGTGCTTTGCAGGAGGTTGCTTCATCCTCTAGACCTGGCCTAGAGAGCAGAACATACCCAGAAAGTATTTCATCAGGGTGTACACTATATTAACATCAGTGGCTGGTGCAGCAAGCATTGGACAGCAGCCAGTATTCATAAAATAAAAAACAGCGACAAAAACTTTTCTCCAATCAGTCCTTTCTTTGAATACTGACAAAAATTTGGATGCATTACATGGTACATGGTGTCGCATGACTACAGACTTCTGCTTTAACCACAAGCAAAAAAAGTACAGGAACATGCATCAAATATATCACCTGGTGCTAAATATTTCCCAGACAGTACTATTTTGAGAACAAAGTTGCATTATCAATTGTACTTAGACGTTTTCTGCCAATTTTGGTCAAAATTAATACTGTGTTTCTTCGAGTTATGGCCCTTTTGGGGATTTGATGGGGTTTTGTTCAGACTTGATGCCCAACAACATTTAAACATTTACGTGATATAAAAAAAACGGCACCACTTCCAGCATCTGTAGCCACCTTGGTTGCCCACCAGATACGTGCATCACGTGATAGCAACAACATTTTTCTAGCCGATCGCTTACCCTGACTCATTAATAAGACCCCTTTTTAAATCTGGCTGGAAGACTGCTGACCCCCCAGTCCGCTACTATCTAACCCCAGCCCCACTCCCCTCCCAAAGCCAGGAATAGAACCCAGGAGTCCTGACACCTCACCCCTGCTGTAACTACTAGACCCCCACTCCTTTCCTCCGGGAGTTTTGCTCAGTAACCCCACCTAGTGACCCCCAAGGGCAGGGCAGGGTTGAGTGACAAGGCGGCCCTGCTCTGGCTGAAGATGGTGACTGTAGTTTCTCTTTCGTAGCGGGGTGATTGGCAGTGGGCTCTGCGTGTTCTCCAGATACCCAATCCTGGACACCTTCCTATACCAGTACTCCCTGAATGGCTACCCCTACATGGTGAGTGCAGGGGGCCGGCTGCCACGGGGCCTGCTTATGGCCGGGCGGGGGGGGAGGGCCTTTGCAGCGATGCGCGGATTGTAACCAGCCTTCTCTCTCTCTCCTCTCCTGTCCCGGCAGCTCCAGCATGGGGACTGGTTCTGCGGCAAGGCCGTGGGGCTCCTCGTCATCAAGATCTGTGGGATTATCTTCCATGTGTATGTGACCCACGTGAGTCTCACTGCGGGGAAGGTGGGGGGCGGGGGCCAAGGATCTGACAGAGGCTGGGAGTCACTGGAAAAACATAGTGCAGTCTAGCTTGAGATGTCTCAAGCCATGGGGTCTCTCACTATTTTACTTGGAAGACCGTTCCACCAGCAGGAAAGGGTTCCTGATCGCCCTTTGCTCAATTTCACCCCACTAGCCCCAGCTGAGCCCCCTTAGACCATCAGTCCCCCCCTCCCACCTCCCCGGACATTCACCCCCCCATACAGCAGCATTGCTGTTCTGACATGGGGCAGGAAAGAAGTTCAGATGCTCAGGGTCATCCCCTGCTGGCACAGATCTTGGAAACAAAAGACTGCCAGCGAGGGGCTCCGTTAGTGCCAGGTGTGATGGGAGCCTGTAGGATGCACTAACCAGCAATATCCAGTTATTACCCAGGAAGGCTGGATTCAGCCCTAGAGGCGAAAAGCCATCTCTCCTTCTCCATCCAATGCCTCTTGGCTTGAGACATCTAAAGCCAGACTGCCTGGAGCCTGGGAGCACACTGGGCATTGGTATAGGGCAGACGAGAGCTAGGTTCCCAGGGTCTGTCCCCAAGCGCCTGGATTCATTGCCTGTGTCCTCCCTTCCCCCAGCTCCTTGCGGAGTACTGCCGGGACAAGGACGTTTACCTCCCCCATCGAGTGGTGCAGGCCTGGGAGCTGGCTCAGTTCATACAGTGAGTAAAGCAGAGATGCCGCCCGCGGGCTCATCGCCAATGGGACCTTGTTTGTACCCCGGTGTCTCATCTCGGGAACGAAGGGGCGTTAGCAGGGGAGCTCGGAACTGCTCCAGACCCGGCTACTCCCCACAGGGGGTGCATCAGCTGTGGGAGAAGCCCCCAGCTACTCCAGTCCCTGGCTCTCTCAGCAGAGGGTGCCATAGGGAGCGTGACGCGGGGGGGCTCGCTCGCTCGCTCACTCTGGCCCCTCCGAGTGACTCTGCCCCGTCCCCTCAGACACACCTCGAAGGGAGCGGACGTGGTGCTGGTCGGTGGGGATTTGAACATGCACCCCGGGGACGTGGGGATCCGGCTGCTGCGAGGCTGGACAGGGCTGCGGGACTCCTTTGCCGACACAGAGAGGTTCGAGGTAAGCGCTTCCCCGTAGGGCCCGGCCAGGGAGGAGCTGTTGCGAGGGAGATGGGTAGGCGGGCACGCAGGAGTGGCCTGGCGCAGCTGGGCTCCCCTCCCACCTGCTGGCCCTCCTTTGCACCCCGAGCGCCCCCAGCTCCCTCCCCGGCCTGCTGTCCCCCAGCACCTCCACCTCCCCTCCCAGCCACCAGCCAGGCTGCAGTCCCTGTAAGAGTCCAGAGCCCTGCCCCTCAGCGGGACGCTGGCTCTCCGCCCCACCCCCTCTGGGAGACGGGCAGGGTCTGGTCCGTCTGGAGGGGCACTGACTGACCTTGTGTTGGCTCCCAGGGCTGCGAGGACGGCTACACCCTGGTCCCAGCCAACTGTTTCATCAACAAGGAGGAGCTGCAGCCCTTCCCGCTGGGAATCCGCATCGACTACGTTCTCTACAAGGTACGTGCAGCACAGTGGGGCGGAGACAGGAGGCGACCTACCCAGGGCCCAGGCTGCGTCCTGGTGCCGAGCACTGCCCAGCAGACTGCACTGCCTTCCGCTTCCCAACACTGCGAGTCAGAGGCCTGTCTGGGTCTGGTCCATCCCACACTCACACTCTGTTGTCCTGGCTGCTTCGGCCCCAGAGGCAGCAGCCTTTCCAGAGCAGGTACGTCTGTTACGTACCCGAGCGTCAGGGGCTGTTGGGCTCAAATGCTGCTTTGTGTTGGTAGAGCACAGTGTTGTTACGCCGTTACCACCACCAAGCTCTTATGTACAGCGCTTTTCATCCCTAGACTTCAAAGCGCTTTTACCAATAAGGTCAATAGCATTAGCCCCATTTTACAGATGGGGAAACTGAGGCAAGGGTCAGCAATTTGCCCAAGGTCACTGAGCAAGCCAGGGGCAGAGCTGGGAATAGACCCTAGGTCTCCTGAGGCCTTGTCCACTAGGCAACACTGCCTCCCATATTATATAGTAGATCTTACTGGTTTTGAAGTCCCTTAGCCAAAATCCATAGCCCTTGTACTGTGAGGGTCTTCCTGCTTTTCAGGTCTGAGCAGATAGGCACAGGTCTGGGATGCAGGAAGGCTTAGTTATAATCCCAGCTCCTGCCACTTGCTCACTGCATGGCTTTAAGCGACATCGCTGCCCTGCTGTCTGTAACTTGAGGGCGGAGCTCGGCTCTGTCAGCCCTCTGGACGGTGGGGAAATATTGCCAGTAAAAACTCCGTCTCGAGATGTTTCTGTGTGGTTAGAACAGGGCACTCGGCCTCCCAGCTCCCACTTCAGCCTCTAGGCCACGGAGCAGCAGATTTCACTTCCATCAAGTGGGCCACGTCCCATGGCAGGCCGGGGAGGGGCCGTGGGGAGAATGGCCCCAGGACCTGCGTAGCACTGTGCCCCATTGCCCTCCGTCTTCCGTTCCCCTAGGGACTGTCTCGCTTTGTGGTGAAATGTGACAGCCTCATGACCACCACGGGCACCGCCCCTGGCAAGAGCATTCCCTACTCGGACCACGAAGCCGTTATCGCTACACTGTGTGTGAAGCCACGAGAGGAGGCCAAGGCCTCGAGCAGCAGCGCAGTCGGTGAGTGGTTGGGCCGCTCAGACCTCGGCAACGGGGACGCAGCTGGCTCAGGGAGGGCAGCTTGTCGGGCAGCATGGACTGCAGCCCGGGGCCTGGAGCACTGGGATCTTGAGAGAGCTCTGCCAGCCAGGTCAGCCTGCCAAGCCATTAGGTGAGCCTCCGACCGCAGCCACGTCAGAGCTCCTTCTTCCATGCTCTGCAGGAACGAGGCCACGATAGCAGGCGGGCCATTTGCAAACCCCAAGAGAGCAATCGAGGGAATGGTTGGGTTTGATCCCACAGCCCAATCGTTTCCATCCAGCTGGCACTAGAGAATCTCACACCGCATGGCGAGAAAGACCTAGAATGCATAGAGCCCAGCAGCAAAGCAAAGCACTGTGGGATACCTGCCCAGAATGCCCCTCACTCTGCACAAAGCTCCGTCCTGAAGCAGAAAACGGCGTACGCCGGGTACCACATTGACAGAGGCACCAGTTAGCGTGCAAATTAATCCTCCCGCCCCGCATAGCGGTCCCACTGATTGCCTTATCGGCACGATGTGTCTCTCTGGCAGGTAAGACGCCGTGAGCCCCTGGGGAGACTGGGGCTGTATCCAAGGCGGCCTGGCTGGCTGGGAGGAGCTGTCGCACGCGGCGGCTAAGCCCCCGTTTTCTCTTGCAGAGCCGGAGCTGGTGGACGTGGTGAACGAGGCCCGGACAGAGGTGAGGGTGGGGCTGCATGCCGCCGAGCACCAGCGCTACTCCAACGGCCGCATGGCCATCCTGGCCCTGCTCCTGCTGCTCCTGCAGGCGGCCATGGGCCTGAGCTCCCTGGTGGGCTGGGATTCCCCGCAGCCCTTCCCCAAGTTCTCCTTCTCCCTGCTGAGTTTGCTGGCCACGGTGGTGCTGCTGCTCTCGATGGTGCTGTACGTCTTCCACACCATCGAGGTGAAGATGCTGCAGGGGACGGAGGAGCAGATGAGGCTGGCGCTCCAGGCGCTGCAGGACAAGCTCAGCTCCATGTAGGACAGCGGCGGGGGGGATCAAGAGGCTCCTGGGCGCTCAGTGGATGGCGCTGCCAGCTGGCGGCGACTGCCCTGGAGAGCAGGGGAAGGGCAGGCGGTTTCCTTTGCACTGGATTGCTCCACAGACCTTTTTATAGTTAACTTGATTTTTAAACAAGCGGCATTACTGAGCATTTGGTATCTTACTGATTACAGCAGGTTTTCTATCGCTGCCTTTTAGAGTTAAATAAACTTTCTGAACAGATGATTGTATTCACCTCTTTAAGAGACTGAGTGCTTTTAACACTGCTAACAGGGGGTGGGGTATTAGTCCCGGGAGATCTCTCGAAGGGGCATCTTCATAGGAAAGAACAGAGACTGCTGTTCCCCTCGACACACGCGGGGATAGGACAGGCCTGTTGGTAATACAGTTAGAATTGTCCGGCTGTGACTGAGGGTACGTGTCTACACTGCAATCGCTGGTTGCTACTGTCGCACGTGTAGACAAACCTGAGCTAGCTTTAATCCAGCTAGTTCAGATACCAGAGCAGTGAAAACCGAGTCATTACCCAGGGTTCTGGGCCGGTGTGAACAGCCTGTGCTGCTCCAGGTTCACCGCTCCAGTACCCAAGCTGGGTCAGTTAAAGTTAGCTTGCGTATGTCTGCCCAAGCTGCGATCTGCTCCCCATAACTGCAGTGTAGACAGACCCATAGTGCGGCTCTGTTCTCTAATGTGGTTAACTTCTGGACCAGGGAGTCCCGATGGGATCCCTGCTTCAGCACTACGACGAAACACGCCGCCCTTTGTAGCCACACAGGCGTGACCGAGCAGAGCGTGACCGCGCTAGGACAGCAAACGCTCAGCACTGAGGCCAGCCTGTTTTTACAGCCACTTTTCAGAGTAGCACTTTAGTGTAAACGCCTCCATGGCCATCTTAAAAGAGCATCTACGCCGGGGAGTTTGGCCAGAAATTCCCGACAGTTACAGCTCTGCCCTCACTGCTCCCAGCAGCAATGGGCAGGGCTCCAGGCAGCCCCAGGGGTGGCTCCGTGAAGCTTTATTGCAAAGAGGGAACCACCTGCGAGCAATTCCCTGGTCGGGAATAAGAGAGCTGCATGGTGTAGCTTTGTCTGCAGAGTAAGACCTAAGCCTCCTAAGGCAAAGCCTTAAGGAGTTGGAGTTCCCCTGAGAGATGGGGGGACAGGCGTTGTACGTAGATATACTGGCATTAGCGTTGATTTAGCTAGCTCCAGCCACAGGAGCAGCACGGGCGCTACCACCCCGCCCAGGGTGTGTACTGGAGTGGCTAGTCCATGCAGCCACAGCTTCCCTGCTAGTGGAGCTAGGTAGATGTGTGTGCTGCCGACACACCCAGTGACAAAACCCAGCCGTTCTCCCCCTACCCTTCAATTCCTGCTCCTTAGTCTTTTTCGCTGGCTGTGGCTGGATCCTGTTAGCCTCCTGAAGATTGTACTGAGCATTAAGAAGTCCCACCAGTTTCCATGGACACTGAAGACATCTGCTGACAGAGAGGAGGGACAAGGCGGGCGAGGTAAAATCTTTTATTGGACCAACTTCTGTGAGGGAGTGACAAGTTTTTGAGCTTACACAGAGTTCACCCACCTTGTCTCTCTAGTACCCTGGGACAGACATGGCTACAACACTGCATATGACAGAGAGGAGAAGTTACAGGAATCTGTAATGAGGGGGGCCAGCAGGAGGCGCTGTGCCCCGTGACAGTAGCGGAGCTTAGACACGTGTTAGCCAGATACTGCAGGCTGTAGCTGTTTGATCAGTTCTCTGGCACTGGATGGGCCCCCTTGTCTGGGCTGCAGAAGGACACATTTGGGGGGGACACGCCAAGAACAGTTTCTAACAGGACTGATCTGAAAGGAATCCAGCAACTCCCTGAGGACTGGGCTTAAAAGGAACCTGAGAGCTCATGCCCTGAATAACTTAATCGTGCCGATATAGCATTAAGGCTGAGGCTGTATCTTCACTGGGGGAAAAGGGGTTAGTTAATTTGGCTTAAACATCCACTCTGCAAGGCACCTGGAGTAAACCTTGGCGGGGCGTCCCGTGTATCCATCAGCTAAGGCAGGGGTGGCCAACCTGAGCCTGAGAAGGAGCCAGAATTTACCAGTGTACATTGCCAAAGAGCCACAGTAATATGTCAGCAGCCCCCCCCCCAATCAGCTCCCCCACCCACTGGCAGCCCCACCGATCAGCACCTCCCCCTCCCTCCCCACACCTCCCAATCAGCTGTTTCGTGGCGTGCAGGAGGCTCTGGGGGGGGAGGGGGAGGAGCGAGGGCACGGCAGGCTCAGGGAAGGGCGCGGGAAGGAGTGGAGTGGGGGCAGGGCCTATGGCAGAGCCAGGGGTTGAGCAGTGAGCACCCACCGGCACATTGGAAAGTTGGTGCTGGTAGCTCCAGCCCCGGAGTCGGTGCCTATATAAGGAGCCGCATGTTAACTTCTGAAGAGCTGCATGTGGCTCCGGAGCCACAGGCTAGCCACCCCTGAGCTAAGGGGTGAAAACACCAGGCGCTCTACCCCCACCTGGCAACACGGGGTTAACGCTACAGCTGCCTGGTGCATTTCGAACATGTTACAAGGCCAGTGTCGCCTTGTTCCCTACTGAAGATGGGGCCCAAGTCGAATGCTGCCACGCAGTCAAATCCACTCCCCCTCGGTCTAGGGAGCAGCGCTCAAGCACTAAAACGAGAGAGGAAACTGCTAAGCCTACCTGGTGGGTTAGGGGCCCAGCCCCATCAACAGAAGCCCCCGTTCCAAGAACTGGGCTTGTCCTCGCATTCTGCCAGAGCAGGCGGAAGAGGGGCCCGGCGCTCCAGACAGCAGATTCATCCCCTTCAGTGAGGCTTTGGCAGTAACTTCAGTGTCAGGCGCATGCTGCCTCGGTACATGCCCCCTTACCTCTCCCAGGGTGACCTGACCCTGCCGGCAGCTCTCACGCTGCTGGGGAGAGGCCAGCAGTGTCTCTTGGCTGTCGGTGACACAGGCAGTTGTGTCCTAGCAGAACGAGGAGCCAGGCTGACATGGGGAAGCTGTCCATGCTGGGTCCATGGCAGGGATCGGGCCGGCGGCTCCTCAGCCTGCCCATCCCTGCGCTGTCCCCGGGAGAGCCTCACTCAGCTCGCTAAGGCGCTTCTCCTCCAGCACGTGGATCAGGGCATTTCGCTGGTTCACCACCTCCAGCAGCTGGGCCAGGATCTCCTTCTCCGCCAGCCTGTCCTGAGGCATCTTCAGCGTCTCTGCAAGAACAGAGCAGGGGGTGAGTTCCTAGAGCCCTGCTGCAGCCAGCACCTGGCCCAGCATGCTAGCAGCGTTAGACCGCGGTTCTCCGGCCCCGGGGCGCCATGCTGGTCCCTCTACAGAGACACCCCCATTAGCATAAATGCCTCCTTCCCTGCAGTGATACTGGAGCAGAGGGGGGGGCAGGATACATATTCAGGCTGAATGGCGTGGAACTGCCCTGCTCATCCGCACTGCTCCAGAAAAGTGAATCAACTTGTAGCTTTGGAGCCTCCTGCTTCCCAACGGGGGCAAGGGAGGCAGTGATCAGAGACAGGCTGCCTGGGTTCTACTCCTGGCTCGGCCGCTCACCTGCTACATGAAAGTCACCTCAGTTTCCCCTGGCTGGGGGAGAGAGGAGACAGCTTTAGTTCATCCACGGGTGCAGAACACCGATCTCCCTGAAGGACAAGTGCTCCACAGTTCACCAGACCACTCCGTGGGAGGACAGACTCCTCCAGATAACCTCGAAGCAGCACGTCAGTGGCAGGCGTAACACAGGTAAGTAGCCTGTGCCCGCCCAGCACCCCTAGAGCTCAGCGGGAGGGTGGGGAAGCTCTTGGCACTGCTGACAGTGGGTAAGTCAGGCCCACATTTCCCAAAGCGTGCTGGGGCGTGATTCCTGCAGGGGTGCTGAGCGCTCCCTGCTCCCGGGGAGTTCAATAGATGCCCAGTGCCTTGCCGGGCGGGTGGGGAATCTGAAGCCCCTCAAAGTAGTGACCGGTGCTGGCACAGGACGTTGGCTGGAGCCTCCATCTGTAAAGCGGGAAAGGTGCCTGCTGCAGAGAGCCGCTTGGAGCCGTAAAGCATTAGTGCGTGGAGAGCCCGCGGAGGATGCCCAGAATAACGTACAGTCGTTCCAATTGCTTGTGCCACCTTCCCGTTTCAACTGGTGGGGCAGGGAGGAGCCGTCCCCCCAGGTGCCTGTGCGTGTGACCAGACCGCCCGGAAAAGGAAGCCGCAAGGCCACGAGGGGCGTGCTCCCTCTTACCTTCCATGTTCATGTATCGCCGCAGTTCCTGGTCCAGCAGGCACTGCTTCTCCTCCAGCTTCAGCTCTTGCGCCCTGCAGGGGGAGAAAATAAGACCCGTGTCAGACCCCAGAGCCAGGACAGCAGCAGCCCAGGGCTTCTGCCCCATGGGCCTTCAGCGTTGGGCAGATCTCCACTCCCCAGAGCAAGAGACTGAAGGAAGTCCTCTGCCCCATGTCTCTCTCTCTGAGGCAGCAGGTGCGTTTAAGGACACTGGTAACACTCCTGGGTTGGGGGGTGGATTGGCAGGACATTGGGGTGGCTGGAACTGGGCAATACCGTAAACACATTTGGCACAGTGTCGGTGTAACAACTTTGCACATAAAAGGCTCAGAGTTGTATGGGGAGCTCATGTCACCCTCTGCTGGCTGGGGAGATGTGAGCAGGAGGCCAGCTGCACGCTGGAAAATAGAAACAGCCATTTTGGGCCACTGTGATGGGTTGCTGGGATTTGAAGGTTCAGTCTCGAATCTGGCCATCCCCCGGCAAGGAGGAGCCCTGGCCTTTCTAATGGCTAGAGCTCCTCTCACTCCCACCGCGGGGGCATGAGACCATGCCCCTGCTGTGGGACAGCCGCATTGCAGGCTACTGAGTTTTAGTGGAGGAGGAAGGATTTCGCTGCAGTTTTATTTAAAAGGGCAGCTGCTGGGACTGTTAGAGACAGTCCTGGCTGAGGCAGGTGGGGGGAAGAGCACAGGTGGGGCTATTGAAGGAGCACTGAATTGCACTGATCCCATGAATCCCAGTGCACTCCCCTCCCCCCACCCATACACACACAACCGCGTTTTACTCAATCATGAGGTCCGACTCCTCGGAAACCAGGCTGTTCTTCTTCTGCACCAGAGAGAGTAACTTGTTCATCCACTGGGTCTTCAGCTCAGACTGGGTCCCTGCAGGGCGGGAAGAGGGGAGATTGTGTGGGTAGCACATAAAGATGCCCCAGAGATGTCAATGATCCGGAGACAAGGGCTGATGAATGGGGGTTGGGGTGATGATACCCGTCCCTGTGGGACACTGAGACTGTGCATCCTAGTGGTGCCTGTCTGCAGGCACTGGTACATTGGGATTCCTCCTACCTCCTTCGCCCCGCAGTGATCTCTCCAGCTGTATCCCCTTCTCCTCCAGCTTCCGGAACGTCACCTCAATCTCCTCCAGACGCCTCTGGATGGACTGGAATGCACCAGAGAAAGGTCACTTGGATACTTTGTCTTCCTTTCCTAGCAACTCTAACCTCCGGGGAAGGGTCAAATGATGGCCTCTCCAGCTGCTGGCAAGGGGGAACGGATGCCAAGGACCAATTCTCAGCAGCCAGGAACTAATAATAATGTCGCCCTTGTACGGCACCTTTAATCAACACACTATCATCGCCTAAGCTCAGCACCCTGGGAGGCAGGCGTTAACTTTCCCCGTCTGTAAACCGGCTAGCCAAGCTCAGGCCTCACCAGTGCTGAGTAAAGCAGGACAATTACCTCCCATGTCAAACTATGGCACTCATGTTAATATGCCTCAGCCTTTTTCACAGCAGCATCACATTGACGACTCTCACTCAATTTGTGAGCCACTATCACCCCCAGATCCTTTTCAGCAGTAATACCCCCTAGCCGGTTATTTCCCCATTGTGTAGCTGTGCCTTTGATTTTTCCTTCCCAAGTGAAGTACTTTGCACTTGTCTTTATTGAATTTCGTCTTGTTGATTTCAGACCATTTCTCCAATTTGTCAAGGCGTTTTGAATTCTAATCCTGGCCTCCAAAGTGCTTGCAACCCCTCCCAGCGTGGTGTCATCTGCAAATTTTATAAGCATCCTCTCCAGTCCATTCTCTAAATCAATGCCCAAGAGAGTGAGTGAATAATGGTGGGGGGAGGAATGTTAGCGAGACACTTCAGGAGTTAACATAACGTGGTAAACGGATGATGCACAATTGCATACACTGTCAATGGGGATGGTGAGGGGTTTGTCTTCCACTGAAACATCCAGCATTACTCACCGGGACTAAATCAATGGACCATTGGTCTGTTCTCATGCAGCCATGTTTACGTTCCTAGCTCTAGCCACTAGTGTAGACAGGAACAGAAGACCAGACTGAGAAAATCCCTGGCAGTAGGATGGGCTGGTTTTGAGGAAGCTCTGAACTGGCCTATTGAGAGCTCTCCTAGCCCAGTGTCTGCAGTGATCTTGGAAATTCTCCCACCCCCACCATTCCTTACTAGGACAGGCGGTGGGTAGAGGCCCCCCCAGCACCCGGGCATGGGCATTACCTGGGCTTTGCAGAACCTCTTCATCTCTTCCTCTTTGGCGCGGCGGGTCAGCGTTCTCTTCCAGGTGGGATATTTTTCCTTTTCGTCCAAACTTAGGAAACGCTGGAAGCACAGCACAAGAGCCAGGGTCAGAAGGGGCCATGCCTCCCATGGGGCTCAACAGAGCACTCACAAGGCCCTGAGAGACTCAGTCTGGCCTTGGCCTGGGGCTGATTGAATGAGCCACAATTATTCTTTAATGTTCTTGAAGCACCACCCACTGGCCAGCCCTTTAGTAACGAGCATGAGGCAGGGTTCTGCCCCAGGAAGCCTACAATCTAGTTAGACCTGGTGAAGTTTAGGGCAGAAGGAAAAGTGATCAAGGCAGGGGGGCGAGAGAGAGTCTGGGACCCACTTACTGCAAGTTAAACCTTGTGGTGTAGACAGGGCCCCTGTGCAAGTCCTCTTAGCCCCACAGTCACACCCACATAGCTACATTAGTATTAGTCTGTTGCATTAACACCTCTATGGACTTCAGACTCATCACACTCACGTTCTCTGTTAAGTACCCAAGGTCTTGGCTCTCCTCCTCTTTCTCCTCCTCTTCGTCATCACTGTCAGTCTCCTCTATGTCTGTGCAGAGAAGAGCAGTTGATTTAGGACTAGCCCCGGGCAGGTCCTCTGGCAATCAGGGGTACAACTCACCTTCACAGCTGTAAATCGCTGGTGGACCCAGCTGCGAGATACCCAGAGCTCAGAGGAGAGAACTGTCTGGCAATGGGAACAGCACATTCGGTCTCATTTGGCCAGACTTCTCCATGGCTCATTCAGGGCCCGGGTCTGCTGGCTGGGGAGCCAGCTGGAACCAAGCGTGATGGTGGGTTTTGGGAGCTGGGCACCTGTCCACTACGAACTGGGGTGTGACCCACCCCCCTCGTCTCACACAGCAGCTCAGACAGTGGCAGCAGGGGAAGGAGCCTTCACAGTCCACTCTGGGGCCACCCAAATACTTGGGCCTCAGTTACAGCCATGGGCAGTATTGTTGTAGGCACAGGGAGATCAGCCACCACCCCAGCAGCCTTCTGCCCTGTAAGTCACGGGGGCACCCACGGGTGCTCTGGAGGAGAGGGAGAAAGCATCTTGACATGGTGCTGGGGGAAAGGCGGGAGGGGAGTTCACAGCCTGGCTAGGTAACCGAGCACTCAGCTGCACCAGAGACTCAGAGACTGCAATTACCTTCGGCCTCCTCGCTGAATCCAGGCTCAACCCAGCAGACCTGCCCTCTCTCCAGAGTACCCTGGTCCTTCGCTGGGGCGGTGCTTCGGAACGGCTCTGAGCCTGCCCGGTGCTTCCCAGGACCCCCCTGGCTCTCTGTGTCGGAGTCCAGGCTGAGCGTGGACAGCTTGAGCTTTTCCAAGGGCGACAGCTGAATTTTCTTCCTCTTCCTGCTGTCTTCCCCCTCCTCCTCAGCTTGCCTGAAGTCGGGGGCTGCGGGCCCCTTTTCTGGAGGCCGAGGCTCTGGGCTGGGTTGCCGCAGCGCTGTGCCCGAGCGGCCGCGTTCATGGAGACTCTGTTCCTCCCGCTGAGGCCAGCCGTTGGCCCGATCTCCTAGGCCAGCGCCAGGCTCCTGAGGCTGGGCCCTGCCTGCCACAAGGGAGGAGATGGGCCTTCCCACGTTCTCCTCCAGCACAGTGCGGGGCTGAGCTGCAGGTTGCTGCATGTCTGCCGTGCCAGAGCCTCTGTCCTCTCTGGCTGGAACGGCGCCCTCCCCAGCTCCTCCAGCTCCCTCCCACGGCTCTGACGGCTGAGCCGCTGCCAGCTGTTTCGGGAAGGAGGACGGGCTCCCAGGCGGGCCCTGCCCATCAGAATCCACTCTGAGCTTCGCCGCCCCAGTGGCCAAGCCCAGGCTGCCAGCGTCGGAGGGAGAGCAGAATCGGGCGCCCTGGGAGGGATCCTAGCAGGGGCCAAACACAGAGGGTTAGAACTGCAGCTGGGAAGCAGCCACGGGGAACTGCATTTGCTAGCTGGTTACCGGATCAGCCCAGAGTCCATTTACTGCTTTGCTACTGGACAGGGCTAAATCTGCAGGGGCGGCCCAGCCGGCCAGTGCTGGACACATCCCCACTTACCTCCTGTGGTGCGGCATGGCATGCGCTGTCCGTCACCTCCACGCTGTGGGGGCTGGAATAGTGCAGCATGCAGTAGAAGTGTCCTGGGGAGGGAAACCAGACAGCGTCATAGGAGGACTCGTGGGGATGCTGCCGACTCATACTCAGTCCCACGCTCTCATCACTATGGATCAGATTCCTCCGCTACCCTCCCTCGCCTTTACCACAGGTAGCAGCACCACTGATTTCAACAGGCCGACTTAGTGGGCAGAGACCATTGCTGTCCACAATGGCCAACAGCGTCTCATTGTTCCCTTGTACTCCCCCGTCTGATGTCCCTTGTCTTATACTGAGCCCCTGCCCCAAGGAGCTTACAATCTGTCTCTCTGCTCTGTGTTTGTACAGCGCCTAGCACAACGGGGCATGACTGCTCCTGGGCACTACGGCCATGCAAATAAGTAATAATCAAAGCTGAGGGGTAAGGGTAGGGTAGGGTCCAGATCTAGGGTTGCAGTAACAACCGCTTCCTGGAGCGGATCAGAATAAAAGAATTAAGGGAAATGGAACAACCTCCTGCCTGTATTAGATTAACAGCGGAACCCGAGGGAAGGTGGCAAAAATGGGTTGAAATGGATTAAATATATAAATATTATACATCAGTCAAACGACTTTTCTAATCAGGATTTGTCTGCGTACTGCAGCTCCCCTCCTACACTGCATCAGCTCTGCTGTAGTCCTCTATCTTTGTTACTGTCTCAATCCTTGGGGAAGAAAACAATGTGTCCTTTCAGCGATTCTGATTATCCCAAGAGTAACTACATTAAACACACAAAAGCAGCTTTTATAAGCCCTACAGCCAGCGGAAATGTTCCCATGTGGCTGGTTTTTAAACTATTGTCTACTGAAAACAGTTATTTTTAAGCAAACGTCCCTGTGCCATTGTTGGACAGGCAAATATCTCGCAGGGCTAAAAACCTGGGGAGGAAACTGACGAATGGTTTGTCTATGCAGCTTGAGTCCAATGCCAGGCTGCCCTATGGGCTTTACTCTGGGCTGCTAACCCACGTGAGCAGCCAAGTTGGTGCATCTTCACTGCTATTTTAGCCCAAATTAAAGCACACACCTTTTGTTTAATATAGATGTACCCTAAAACAAAAAGAAAACTGACACTGGCTGGTTTTCATTGGCCAGGCTGCAAGAAATGCCAAGAGGAAAGCAAACAGCAGGAATAGTGACGACAGGTAGACTGGATTTTACAGTTCTCTTCCTTTTAAAAGCCGGAAGTTCTCAGTAACGTGGGTGAAGATTAACGTTGGTTAATCACATGATTTTAAGTTGATGCTGTTCCTTTAAAGCAGGTTGTAAACATAATGGAACCGGGAGACCGAAGTCCTGCATTTCTTACTGGTTGTTGCCCGGGGCTTTAACTCAGACCTTCCTCCCCACAGCTGGTCACTGCCAGTCAGGTGTATTTTTGCACTGATGCATTAGGGCATTTTGCATTAGGGCAAGTGCCATTCAGAATATCCTACATGGAACTGCTGGTGCTCTGCCATGACGAATAATGTAGTGAGTTCATAAAACTCGGCGAGTACTAGACCTATGCCCTAGAATTTTAAAGTAGGCAGCAAATTAGAGGGAAGAGGTATCGTTTCATTTAAAAACACCTTCCCTCCTCTGCCTCCCATGAATACAGCTCCACCTGTGGGGGTTGTGAGCATCCTTCATTGCTGCATCACAACAGCGTGGAGGATGGGGGCTGGTTCTTGGTCAGTGCGCGCGCGCGCACACACACACACACACACACACACACACACACTCTCTCTCTCTCTCTCTCTCTCCCCCTTTCCATTTGAATGGGTGGGTGTTGAAAGAGCTGAAGGCAAACAGGGCATTAAATAACAATCTACTGTTTCTATGACCCTGCCCTTCACAAAAATAACCCTACATACATCCCAGCAGCTGGCTGGCACAGGGCACACAATGGGGAGAGGGTGGGAAATCCCGGTCAAGACACTGGCACAGACCCTTGTGCAGAGCAGACAGGGCCTTGGTTTACGTGGCTGTCACGTACTCAGCCGCATGGAGCTCAGATGAGGAGCCTTTCCGTTGGGATAGGTGGACTCGGCTGACTCAAGGCTGGCAGGACCTGTTACGAGGCAGCTCTGGGAGCTGCCTGGCTGGATCACGAAGCCCAGACTGCCCCTGGCCTGAAGTTTCTCAGGGCTTGTCTCTGTACCCAGCCCCATTCCTGGGACCCACCGTCATCCTCGTCGAAGACGAAGTCTCCTAGCCGCAGCGTGGTTCCACACTGATGACACTGGAAGCAGCCTCGGTGGAAGAAGTGCCCCTCGGCGCTGACCCGCTCCAGGATGTACACCCGCTTGCCACAGAAGTAACAGGCGTCGCTGCTATCCGCGGGGGAGGTGAGCAAGCTCTGCGGAGGAAGCCAGATAGCAGCCTTGGGGCCAGGCCATCTACGCAGCTGCCCTGCGCTACCCACGCGTAACCCTGATCGGCCCACCCGAGTGCCAGCTGCCCGCGAGGCCCTAACTGTGCTGGGCTCCCTGTTTGTGAGCTTGGACTCGGACTCCAGCCCCGGCTTGCCAGAGCCCTGAGGCGGGTTGTGATAGCTCCCGAGTGGGGATAGCAGAACCCGACCTAGGAACACAGGCCAGGGGATGGAAATGACTAGTCATTGATGGGGAGGAGCTTAGAGGGGTCCCTGCAAGCATTGCTTTGCACAGCCCCAGCCCTCCAACCCTACCTTACAGTCCCCCCTGGGCCTGGCACTAAGGGTCCATCGGCACTGGGGCGGGAGGTGTAAATTCCAGCTAGAGGAGCCGTACTCGGGCTAGCGCTAATACTAGAGCATAGCCCCGCTGGGCCAACAGGCTCCCTCCCCAGGTACGTTCCCCTCTGAGCCTCTCGGCACATCCTCAGGCGGCCAGCCCCTCCTGCTGGGTATACACCTGTACTCTATTTATAGCATGCGAGCTCGACCACAGCTGGAACGGGCACGTCTCCTCGAGCTGGAATTCACATCTTCAGTGTAGATGTCCCCTCACACACAGCAATGCTAGAGCCACTAGGCTCCGCTCCTCTAAATACTCCAGCCACCACCAGTCTGGCCTGGATTCAAACCGGCGGCACAGGGAGATGGCTCCTTGCCTCAATACCCACCCTGGGAGCTCTTTAAACTGAGCTGGGATTTCCCTCGCCAGCCTCCCGCCCCGTCACAGCAAACGCGGGAGACGTCTGGCCGGCTGCCCAGCCACCACGTGACAAAGAACAGTTCCCAGGAAGCAGAGACTAACCTGCCTCCTGCCCAGCGTGGAATCAGAAGGGTTGATCTCCGTGGGTTGAGGCTGCTCCTGGTGGTTAGTCCCCCAGCCAAGGTCAGCAATGAACAAGTCGCCTTCCGCCCCTGATTCCAGCTATACAGCAACCCAATGGGGGAAATCGAAACACATGACTATGGCCAGCGAGCAGGCCAGCAGCTTCTGCGGTGACTGTTACAGGAGCCTGCTCCCTTACACGTGTGGCCTTGGGCCAGAAGGGGCTTTTGGCCTGCACATGCGTGTGTACGATCTGTCAGCCATGATCTGATCTGTCCAGACATTGCACACATGTTCCTTGCACAGCCACGGGCCTCAGAGCCTCACGCTCACTCACAAACTGCAACAGACACCCATGTGCCCTTCTGGAATCTGGGCCAATTGCTCCAGAGAGGGCAAGGAGATTAACGGACGCAGATTTCAGTGCCTAGATGTCAGATCGCGGGCTGGTGCTTGGACATGGGGCAAGGCTCCCATGGCACCCCCATCACCCCTTCCACTCTCTCCATAATAAAACTCCCTCCAGCATTGGTTTCAACTGCTCAAGGCAGCCAGAGAGGTCGCCGCTGAGCAACACAAAGCGTTCCCTTCCCTGGGGCGCAGCCTGCTGCCCTCACAGTGTGACAAGGCCAGGGGCCCAGGTCTTGCATACAACATCCCCTGTGTCCTAGCTCCTAAACTGGCCCCGGCCACATATGCTTAAGAGAGCAGGAAAACTCACCCCTGCTTCTCTCCTCGTCCTCTTGGTCTCAGCATCCTTCTGGGCACTGTCCTGAAATCACAGACGGGGCTGCCTGAGTGAGACGCTGCGGCAGCAGGACGCTCCGGGTCTATGGTAGCGCCGCGTACATTCCTCCGCTTCCCTCGCACCAGTAGGGTCCCCCAGTGCCCCCGGGGCAGCTCAGGGAGGGAACAGCGCCAGCTCACCAGAGCCAGCTGCAGGTATTCGTGTTACCAGGGAGTGGGTTGGCTCAGTGCCGGACACCTCGTCCGGGTCCTCATGAGCACCTGGGCCATAGATAGGGCACAGCCCTGGCTCCCAGCGCCCGCTGCACAGCACGAGACACTCAGAGCATTTACCTGGTTGCGCTTGCGAGTCAGACTCAGAGTCTTCTGGAGCTTGCTGAGGAACAGGACGGCGCCCCGGGTGCCAGGAGGAGCCAGCAGCTTCCTTGCTCTCTCCTCTGGTTCTGCAAGGGAGAGAAAACGGGCTCATGACAGGATCTGGGCCCAGCCTGGCAGCTAGCACACGGATGCTGCGGAAAGGGAGCATGTGCCATCTCAGCCGCAATCCCTCCAGCCAGCAGAGGAGGGAGGCAATCTTCAGGCCTCCCTAGGGCTGTGAATTGCAGCATCCAGATGTGGGAGCTGGGCATTCTGTGTCTGACAGCTGGGCTCCCTGCCAGCACAGGGGAGGCCAAGGTTCAAGTCCGGCTCTCGTACCAGAGGATGGTGGGCGCGCTGGAGGTAACAGCCTGCCCGGGAGTTAATTCTGCAGGGTGCCGGGACGTGCCTGGCTGGCTAGCAGCCCACTCCAGCCACGAGGGAGACTTGCACCTCACAGGGCCTGGACTAGGTTCCCAGAGCGAGGCAGAAGGACCTCTCCACCCAGCCCCCAATGGCTCCTCCTTGTCTGCGTGGGGCAGGGTGCACAGCCTGCCCCACAGGTCACATAAGGTGAGGGGAAACTCAAATCGAGATGGGGAAAACTAACTCCATGATTCTCACTGTCCGTTTTAAACCAGAGAGTCCCCTGCAAAGGGAACCGCTCAGCAGCCAACTCCAGAGTCCGGCCTGGCGTCCCTCAGTCGTTCCCACCCTGACTATCCTGACCATGGCTGGGGGAGAGCAGCTGCAGGGCTGGGAGCTGATACCCCCAGACATCCAGCCCTGCCCCTGAGGGTCCTCACCTGCAGAAGGCTTGAAGGCTTCATAGAACTGGCTCAGGTAGGTGATGAGTCCGAGCTGGTTGGGCTCGGCCCCGGCGGCCATTTCGGTGCTGGAGAGGACGGGCGGGATGCCTAGCTCCTGTTCGGCTATGTCCAAGGCCATCTGGTTGTTCTTGAGGGGACTGTGTTGGTCCAGGGAGTTGAAATCTCTAGGGACAGAAACAAGGCATCAGGCTGAGGGGCCGGGAAAGCCAGCGCTGTCGCATCAGACTCTGCCCAGGAGCAAGGGCACCCGGGAGCTAACCCGGCTTAGATTTCCCCCTCCTCGTCCGGTGAAGGAACAAACTAAGCACATGAGAGTCAGGCAGCTGCATGCCTGCCCCATGCCCTCCACACTGACGACACAGGAAGCAGCCTCGGTGGAAGAAGCACCCCTCGGCACTGGGCAGCACACGGGGGATCATCCATTGGATCAAATGCTGCAACATTCAGCAAGGGTGGGGGAGCAAAGGTCAGGTTGGGGGGAACTAGATCCTTGGGGGTGCAGGGTGGGGTAGTAGGAGGTATCATCCAGTCGCCACGAAACACAGATCACCCCCCCGCAAACCGGCACCAAGGAATTCCCAGCAGCAGCCACCCCACCTGCACCGCCGGGACACACACACATTCCCAGCCCGGGGCCAAGTCTTTTGTGGCAGCCCAGCCGGGGTCGTCCTCCCGTCCCCAAGTCATTGGGACACGGTGGAGCCTTACAGGAGGTTGGGCCGGAAGTGATGAATGAGGGCGCACAGGGCCAGGCCGCTTTTCCAGGAGTGCGTGAAATCTGTCACCGTGACGCCGCGGTAACCCTCCGTGTGGGTCTGGCACCAGCTCAGGAGCCCCTCATAGGCACTGCCGACGTCTGGAGGAGAGAGAGCATAAGGCACGGGGCTGGATGCAGGCACCGGTCTGGGACTGCAGGGGAACAGCTGTAAAAGGGAGCAGCTAGGGGATCAGAGCTGGGAAACCTACAATCACCTCCATCGATGGCCTTGGGGTGCAGGGGGCAGGCCCGGCCTGGGCCTCTGGGCAGCCACATTTCTGCCCCGGTGGGTCGCTTCCTTGGGCTGCAGACCATGGGAGCAAGGGCATGCGGCTCGCGGAGAAGACGGGGAGACCGTGTCTCCTGTTAGCTGCTACTAAGGCGACAGCACCCCCAGATGCAGCCTGCCAGCCCAGCCTAGGACAGGTTCCCATGACGACCTGCCAGCCATTGGGGAACATGTGGCTCCCAAGGCCACCTCCCAAAAACCGAGGGAAGAACTGCTCATATCCCTTCCAGGGAGGGAGCCACAATCCCCATGCCCGGCTCCCCACCCTTCTGCAGCACTCGGACACTCTGGCCCCTGAAGGCTCCTGGGACACTGCTGGAGTGAGCGGAAGTGGGGCAGGAGGAAGGAGGAAGAGCCCTGGGGAGGAGAAGATGGGAGAGGATCTAAAAGAGGAGCCAGAGGGTGCACAAGGTCCCATCCTGAGGGCACCGAGCCCCACTGCTGCTTGGCCAAACGCACACTGCTTGGGTGTAAGCGGGCACATGGAAAAAGGGCACCGATAGGGGTGGAAAGCCAGAGAGAAGGGGGGTCTGACGGGAGCAAAGTCAGGCAGGCACCCAGCAATGATGCTGGGTGAGGGGGGAAGCTTCCACCAGCCGCTGCTTCTACAGGGTGAGGAGGGTGACACACGCACAGGGTGGAAGGCAGGGGGGGTCCATGCAGCTGGACGCCAAGAGGTGGGCCCCCAGACTTGCCTCTGCTGTTGCGACTATCTCTCTTCTTATGGTCGATCTCGATCTTCCCCACTACATACAGGTCACGGACCTGCAGAAAGAGACACCCCGAGAGCTCTACTCACCCTGAGAGCCAAAACCCCAGGAGAGGGAACACAAGGAGCGTGCGGCCCTCTGACAGAGCACGCAGCCATGCCCTCTCTCCTTCTGAGACCAAGCTGGCTAGCAACCTGTGCAGCTCACTGCTGGCTCTTCCCCAGAGCTGGCTGCATTCGCTTGCTTACTGGGCCTGTGCACAGTCAGCTGCATCGTGGATTTGCGGTTCATTCCTGTATTACCCTCTGGCTCTCAAGCTGTGCAGATATACACCCGTCCCTGGGGCAGAGGGCAGCAGCCAGGTGGAATCAGTATGGGGTGGGCGGTTACAATTTGGACTATCCCATCACTCCTATGAGAACAGGGCAGACACCTCGCTCTGTGCTTGGCTCCCAGGAATGCAAAGGCAGCGCCAAGCGGATGCAATTATCCCTTGGTGGAGGTAACAAACCAGGCAGGGAGAGAGAAATGGCTTTAGGAACAGGGGCTGGTGCTTGTGACACCCGCCGCAGGGCAGGATTTCCGCATGGCCTGGACGAGTTACCTGGTTGGGCTTTATGGCTTGGAGGTTGATGTTGCGGTAGCGAGTGGTAGGGTCAATGCTGTACTGGCTGGTATTTTTGTTGGTGTTGTCGGGAGATGTTTGAGACAACTGCTGGTAGATGCTCTCCCTGTGCAGAGGAAATGAGCCGGGTTACACACGGCCGTTCCTCCACCGCTGATCTCAAAAGTGAAGAAGATAAAGAACCGAGGGTTCAGAAGAGGAAAATAGGGAGGAAAATAGAAAGGAGCATAAACTTTGGGAAGTCAAGTGTAAAGGCGTAATTAGGCAGGCCAGGAGAGGGTTTGAATAGCAAGTAGCTAAAGACACAAAAACCAACAGCAAATTTTTTTAAGTACATCAGGAACAAGAAGCCTGGCAAACAGTAAGTGGGGCCACTGGACAATCCAGGTGCTAAAGGAGCACTCGAGGAAGACAAGGCCGTTGTACACAAGTGAAATGAATTCTTTGCACCAGTCTTCACTGCAGAGGATGTGGGGGAGATTCCCACACCTGAGCCATTCCTTTTAGGAGACAAATCTGAACTGTTGCAGATTAAGCAGGTTTTGGAATAAACAGTAATAAATCAGCAGGACCAGTTGGGATTCACCCAAGACTTCTGAAGAAATTCAAATCTGATGGCAGAACGACTGCCTGTGGCATGTAACCTCTCGCTTAAATCAGTCTCTGCACCAGATGACTGGAGGATGGCTAATGTAACGCCAATCTTTTAAAAATGCTCCAGGGGCAATCCTGGCAATTACAGGCCAGTAAGCATAACTTCAGTACCAGGCAAATTGGTTGAAACTATAGTGAAGAACACAATTACCAGACACATAGATGAACTCGTTACAGAATCATAGAATCGTAAGACTAGAACAGACCTCGAGAGGGCATCTAGTCCAGTCCCCTGCACTCATGGCAGGACTAAGTATTATCTCAACTACCCCTGACAGTGTTTGTCTAAGCTGCTCGTAAAAATCTCCAATGACGGAGATTCCACAACCTCCCTAGGCAATTTATTCCAGCGCTTAACTACCCTGACAGTTAGGAAGTTTTTCCTAATGTCTAACCTAAATCGTCCTTGATGCAATTTAAACCCATTGTTTCTTGTCCTATCCTCAGAGGTTTATGAGAACAATTTACTCCCTCCTCCTTGTAACAAACTTTATGTACTTGAAGACTGTTATCATGTCCCCTGTCAGTCTTCTCTTCTTCACACTAAACAAACCTAATTTTTTTCAATCTTCCCTCATAGGTCATGTTTCTAGACCTTTCATCATTTTTGTTTCTGTTCTCTGGACTTTCTCCAATTTGTCCACATCTTTCCTGAAATGTGGTGCCCAGTACTGGACACTATACTCCAGTTGAGGCCTAATCAGTGTGGAGTAGAGCGGAAGAATTACTTTTTGTGTCTTGCTTACAACACTCCTGATAATACATCCCAAAATGATGTTTGGTGAAGAGTGAAGACAGCTTATGTAAAGGGAAATCATGCCTCACCAATCTATTAGAACTCTTTGAGGGGGTCAACAAACATGTGGACAAGGATGATCCAGTGCATATAGTGTACTTGGACTTTCAGAAAGCTTTTGACAAGGTCCCTCACCAAAGGCTCTTAAACAAATTAAGCAGTCATGGGGTAAGAGGGAAGGTCCTCTCACGGACCAGTAACTGGTTAAAAGACAGAAAACAAAAGGTAGGAATAAATGGTCAGTTTTCACAATGGAGCAAAGTAAATAGCGATGTCCCGCAAGGATCTGTACTGGGACCAGTGCTGTTCAACATATTCATAAATGATCTGGAAAACGGGGTAAACACTGAGGTGGCAAAATTTGCAGACAGTACAAAATTACTCAAGCTAGTTAAGTCCAAAGCCGACTGTGAAGAGTTACAAAGGGATTTCACTAAACTGGGTGACTGGGCAACAAAATGGCAGATGAAACTCAATGTTGATAAATACAAAGTAATGCACAGTGGAAAACATAATCCCAACTATACACATAAAATGATGGGGTCTAAATTAGATGTTACCCCTCAAGAAAGATCTTGGAGTCATTGTGGATAATTCTCTGAAAACATCGGCTCAACGGGCAGCAGCAGTCAAAAAAGCGAACAGAATGTTAGGAGCCATAACAAAAGGGATAGATAATAAAACAGAAAATATCATAATGCCACTTTACAAATCAGTGGTATACCCACACCTGGAATACTGCATGTAGTTCTGGTCACTCCATCGCAAAAAACATATATTAGAATTGGAAAAGGTACAGAGAAGGGCAACAAAAATGATTAAGGGAATGGAACAGCTTCCATACGAGGAGAGATTAAAAAGACGGGGACTGTTCAGCTTAGAAAAGAGACAACTGGGGTTATGATAGAGGTCTATAAAATCATGAATGGTGTGAAGAAGAAAGTGTTGTTTACCCCTTCACATAACAGAAGAACTATGGTCTCCCGATGAAATTAATAGGCAGTGGGGTTAAAACAAATATAATGAAGTATTTCTTCACCCAACGCACAGTCAACCTGAGGGACTCGTTGCCCGGGGATGGTGTGAAGACCAAAAGTATGACTAGGCTCAAAACAGAATTAAATAAATTCATGGAGGATCGGTCCATCAATGGCTATTAGCTAAGATGGTCTGGGTGTCCCTACACCTGCAGCTCTCAGAAGCTGGGAGTGGACAACAGGGGATGGATCACTCAAAATTGCCCTGTTATGTTCATTTCCTCTGACGCACCTGGAACTGTCCACTGTGAGAAGACAGGATACTGGCTAGATGGACTATTGGTCTGACCCATTATGGCCGTCCTTAAGAGCTCAGAGTGCGAGTGATCTAGGCAGACACCACAGCTATAACAGCACAGCCTGCAATCAGGCGCTTCCTGGCAGTCACTAGTCTTGAGAAGGGCTGAATTTAGTGCTAAGCAAAGCTGCCAGCTTGACAGTGCAGACTCCCCCCACACCCACACCCTACTGTGCAGGGACCCCTTGAGGAGCCAGAAGGGAGCTCAGTCATTCCTTGCCCTCTCTGCTGAGACTGCCAGTTGTGCGTGTGATCGCTGGTTGTGCAACACAGACACCTGTCCACTAGGAACTAGAGTGAGACCCAAACTCAGTTCAGACAACGCACCAGACAGCCACCGTTACTGCCCTGGGCCAGATTCCAGCGGGTGAACTAGAAGTGAAAGGCTCTGCACTGCCCTGAGCCAGCCAGTCCCCCGCATGCCCACAACATTGCCAAAGCAGCTCTGAGCCATGCCCTCGAGGAGGGGACGCCCTGCTGCGGTGAGCCATGGCAGCAAAGTCAGCTGGGGAGGCAGAGTCAGCCAGCAACTTGGCACCGCTGCCGATCCAAATAAGCCATGCACAGCTTGGTTCTGAGCAGAGCCCCTGGCAGCACCCATGCTACCTAGGCCTCTCCCTTGCAGGGGGCTGGAAACAGCTGGTGCACATGGATCTAAGGACGCCTCGTGCCCTGAGCACCTGATGTGCTCCAAGTTCTCCAGAGCAGGGATTGTCTTTACATTTCGGAACAGAGGGGTTTTCAGACTGGATCAGATTAGAGGCCCATCTAGATTAGTATCCTGGCTCCAACAGTGGCCAGCACCTGCTGCTTCAGAGGAAGGTGCAAGAACCCTGCAGTTATGGGATTACGTGCCCCCAGGGGAAGTTTCCTCCTGACCCTCTATCATTAGAGGTTGGCTTGTGCCCTGATGCATGAGGGTTGATAGCTCTCAAGCAAACACACATGACTGAGAACAGCCCTCACCCCACCCCCATCCGCCTTTGCAGGACTAGAGTCCTCACCTCTCAGCCAGAAGGTTTAGCGGGGCGGTTCCTGCCGCCCATCTTTTCACCATCCAAGCAGCATCAAAGGCGGCCAAAAAACCCCGCGCCACACCAGTGCCCAGAGGCCAGAATGGCTACAAAACAAGAGACAGAGAGAGCAGAGGGGGTGGGAGCTGCACATGTGTTCAGTAACCCTAGGGGAGGATTTTCAGAGTCTTGGCTCAGGTCCCTGGCACACAACAGCTTCGAGTGCAATTGCACGCACAAAAAGCAACCTGCTCCTGAGGTCTGGAAGGTGGGTGCTGTGACTGGGAGCCACCCGGGCTGGTTCTCACCCAGTGCTCAGCACTCACACAGCTGCTGCTCCTGGGTAGCTGCCAGTGGAAGAAGTCAGAGCTGCATGTCAGCAGAGGGGAGCACTCATGTGGGGAGCTCCTGCTTCAAGCCTCTCCCCTCCTTACTCCCACCCCGGATCTCTGAAAAAACAGAGCCTGGGTGTCAGCTGGGAAGCTGAGCTCTCCCAGACAAATGGCTGTTAGTGGAGGGTGTGCTCGGGACAGAGCCATGGGGCCCAGATCGAGGATGGGACCCCAGGCTATAGAATAAACAAAGGGGAGAGATTAGAGGAGAGTCAGCTCTCTCCCTGGTTGGCTGGAAGGACGACCCTCAGCCCACACAATCCAGAGACAGCACTCAGCCCAGAGACTCAAAGGAGCCTGGGGCCCTGGGCGGGGCACAGCTCAGAGAAGGAGACACAGGCACACAGCTCTGTGTGAAGCTGCCTAGTTAAATGAGGCCTGGACAATTTCCAAACCCTGGGCGGGCTCTGTCATGTGGCTCAGATGCAGCTTGCAGGGACCCCAGGCTCCAGCGTGCCCTTGATCCGAGTGGCTGGGCAACACAGAACCCTGCCCAGCACTGGGACCAATAAGTCTCAGCACTTCGGTGCCCACTGTCCAGTCATCTTTCGCACGTGGACAGTGCTTTTTGCTAGGGATCTCCCAGCCCCGCAAACGTTAACGAACCTGCTCAGCCCCACAGGGGTGGTCGTTATTCCAGTTCAACAGAGAGGGAAACCGAGGCACACAGGGGTGAATGTTCCGTAGCGAGTTGGTGTCAGGAATGGAACCCAAAGTCCTGACGCTCAGCCCTTGCTCAAACTACTAGCCGGCTCCATGCTATATAAGGCTCCATTTTCACTACGAGTGAGGGGTGAGGGTCCCCTGTCCGTGTGCATGCACTCACGCTAGCTTTCATTGAGCTAACGTGAGTATTAATCACAGCACAGCCACAATAGCGCAGGTAGCGGCAGCAGAGCACAGGCCAAGCATAAACCTGCGTGAAACCGGTGGCTACATACTGGGCCCGGATAAGCCGTGCCTCCCCTGCCGCTACCCCTGCTACCGCGGCTGCACTGCTCTTTATACTGGCGCTAGCTTAGGGTTACCATATCTCATAAATAAAAAAAGAGGACCCACCACGGGCCCTGGCCCCGCCCATTTCCCCACCCCCTAGCCCCGCCCAACTCCGCCCCTTCCCGCCCTAACTCCGCCCCTTCTCCCTCCCACTCCCAGCCAGGGGAAAAGGGCTGCCCCAGCGCTACCGGCTTCAGGGTTTGCTGGGCAGCCCCCAGACCCTGCACCCCCGGCCGGCGCTTCCCCAGCACAGCTGGAGCCCGGGAGGGGAAGCGCCCAGCCGGGGGTGCAGGGTCTGGAGGCTGCCCGGCAAACCGTGAAGCCGGTAGCACTCGGACTTTGGGCAGCCCCTATGCCTCTTAAACAGAGCCGCAGCC
>NC_048301.1:128907570-128942876 GCF_013100865.1 Trachemys scripta elegans
GGCACTTCCCCTCCCGGGCTCTGGCGGCGCAGGGTCTGGAGGCACGGGGCTGCCCGAAGCCGGTAGCGCTCGGGCAGCCCGGCTCTTAAACAGAGCCGAAGAGTCGGGGAGGAGCAGAGCCGCCATTTTCCTGGACATGTTCGGCTTTTTGGCAATTCCCCCCGGACGGGGGTTTGACTGCAGAAAAACCGGACATGTCCGGGAAAAAGAGGACGTATGGTAACCCTACGCTAGCTTGAAGAAAGCTAGCACCAGTACGTGGACACGTGCAGGGGAATCCCACCGTGGTGTAGACATGGCCTATATCAGGAGCAGCTCTTGGGCTCCTGGCATGACACCAACACTGCCCCAATTGCTAGAGCACGTGTTTAAAGATGCTGTCTTGGGTTAGGGGAAGAGTCGCCACAGCTGGGAAACACGGGGCATTGCCCTGAGCGGGAGTGGGGAGTGTGGCCGATCAGTCTGCTGACCGACGGGGAGAGTTAGGGTTTGCATAAAGTCTGCCCCTGGGCTGGCCACGCTGCCAAGGGGACACTCTCATGGAAGGCAACACCTCCAACCTTGTAAGCTAAGGCTGCAAAGGGATCCCGGCCAGAGCCCATCCCCCCTGCCTCACACTTGTTCGTCTCTCATTAGTGGGACACTGACCTCCACCAGACAGTCTCCCACCAGCCCGATGAGCAGCCGGGCCCCGTGGCACTCGCGCACCAGCGCTGCGTTCTCTGAACGGTTCATGCAGGTGAAGTCAAACATGTCGACGTCCGGGCGGTTCCGGTGGTTCAGAGCGAACTCCAAGTCAGGCAGCTGATAGTTGGTGGAGAAGTTGGCGGCTTCCTTGGCATAGCTGAGGAGGGCTTCTTGATTGACGTTCTCAGCAGACAGCAGGCTCTCTATGTCCGCTTTGTCCTACGGGAATGGGGTTGGGGGTTTACTCAAAAGGGGATTCCTGGCACACGTGCCCGAAAGCGTATTTGTTTGTAAAGCAAAGGGATCACGTCATCACCTATCAAGATGCAGCCACCTCTGAGGTGGAGCACGGCAGCTGAATAAGAGTGCACAGCAACAGGCACGGACAGGAAATATAAAATTAGAACGTATCCCACTGAAATCACAAGGAGCGATGTAGGTCAGCAGGATGTAACACCCGTGTAGAAATTTGCCAGGACACACCCACTCTGTCAAGGAGCGCCATAGAGCTTTAGTGGTTGGCACCTTCGTTTTAGGTCTCATCTGAAAAATGGTCTTTCCGGCAGCACTCTGCTCCTAGCACCAGACTGGTGCATTGGCCCAGGGTACGTCTACACTGCAGCCTCTGAGTGTGACTGCAACTTGAGCTGCAGTAGTAGCCACGCCAGCTTTAATCTAGGTACTGGAGCCATGAAGCCATAGCATACGAGCTGTCCAAACCCACCTGGAACTTCACACACTGAAGCAGCTCCGCCGGGCCGAGACCTGAGCAACCCGCATTAACGCTAGCTTGGGTACGTCAGCTGGAGCGGCAGTCACACCCAGTGCTTTTGGGCTAGACGTACCCTAGAGAGAGAGAAGTGCCTCTCAGCGAATCCCTGGCACCATTTCTGCATTCTCTGGAGGCCTCCCAGCCAGGCACTGACCCCAGCCCTTGCAAGTGCTGCCAGGATGGTAGCACAATGCCCCACACCTCCACGTACATGTACCTTATGTTCCAATACGCTGGGCGCGTGCAACCCAAGCCGGTGCCCTGGTGAACTCAGCTGTTTGGTCCCATCTCTCCCGCCCTGTTATTACGACTAGAAGAAGGGAAGTTTCTGGAATTCAGATTCCCAGAGCTCAGTCCCCAACACGCTAACTCCCCACAGCCCTGCCCACGGCAGCCAGTCTCCTCCCCACACCCGCGCTGGGCCCCACGAGCCCCCTCACCTGTACAATGACCCCCTTTTGGAGCAGGCTCTGTTTTTTGGCTGTCATGACAAAATAGTGGGTGTCGTCTTTGTAGTAGACAATGTTCTCCAAGTCGATACCTGGCACGGGGCAAAGGCATAAAGATAGGATTGAGCTGGAGCTGGGCAGAGAGAGCTGGCATGAGAATGCCGTCCGAGGACAGGCAGCTGCCCCACAACCTGCTCCATCCACAGACAGGCACGGAGGGCCAGAAGGAACGCAGCAACCACCATCCCAGATGAGGCTAGGGAAGCCCTACTCTATGGGGTAGGGGGTCTCTGACAATGGCCAGTACCAGCTACTTCACCGAAGAAGATAAAACCCCCACAATGGACACATGCCATAGAGAAGTTTCTTCCTGACCCCAGGCTGTTAGCAGTTGGCATGTGCCCTAATGCATGAGAGTTTATATCTGTTTTATATGTATACAAGAACATAAATATCCAAATGTAACATCACTTTTGATGCTCTTACTGTGCATATCACAAAAATGTGCAGCTGGAAGGGACCTCAAGAAGTCATCTAATCCATCCCCCATATAAACTTCTGGCCCAGTCCAGCCTCCATATAAATCTCTGGTCTCAGTGCTACCTAGTGGCAGTGAGTCCCACAGGTGAATGAAGCATCACATGAAAGAGAACTTCTTTTTCTCAGGTTTAAGTAGGTTCATTTTTAATTTCACTGAGGGTCCCTTGCTCTTGTGGTATGATACAGGGTCAACAGAGGTGCCCCATTAATGTCCGCTCTGCAGTTGGCTCGGTTATATACTGTATTTTCCCCTCTGGTAGCCTTCCATCTTCCCAGCTCAGGCTGATGGCAAATGGCCCCAATTACCTGAAGCCCCTGGGGGAGGGAGGGACCGTCTCTTTGCTCTGTGTTTGTACAGCGCCTGGCACTGTGGGGGGCTGGGCCATCACTGGGGCTCCCATGTGCTACCACAAATCAAATAAACAACATCAGCAGCCACTGATCTCAGTGCTGGAGTCCCTTTCTTTGAGTACACCCTCTGCTGAGGAGGGACCCCCGCTGCCTGTTGAATGCCCCCCCTGGCCCCGTCGCACAGCAGGGGGTGGGTTGATACAGCCCTGGAGAACTGGGGATGCCAGGGGAAGGGGTTAGCTGATGGGGGAAGGCCCTGCTGACCCGTTTTGTTGTAGAGGTTCTGGAAGAACTGCTGGTTGTAGATGCGGGCCACACCGCTAATCTCGGCCACCTCCACCTCGGCCCGGCTGTGGTGGTTGACGAAGTTGGTGGTGATGCCGATCGCCAGCTTCCCACGCGTCTCCTTCCGCTTGAACCCTGGGGACAGACACACAGACACCATGCCCGTCAGGCCTGCCGGGGCCCTTCCTAGCCCACAGGAAAGGGGGCATTGGCAGCGCAGGGAAAAGCCTTTGGGGGGTGGAGGCAAAGAAGAGGGGTGCAGGCCGAATCAGGCTGGCGAGGGCCAAGGGTGCAGGGGTGCAGCGTCCTTGTCTGCTATTCGGCAGCTCCAAGAACTACACTGCCCGACATTCAGGGCGCTTTGTCTGCAGCAAGTACCAAGGCGCCAGTGGTGGTAAGAGCGGGGTTTGAGAAGGATCCGGACCAAGCCCCAGCTCTGAACCCCCCAACCTCTGTGTGCCAACACCAAGCTGGCAGTGCGCAGCCAGAGGGCAGGACCATGTACTGATTACTGATTACTGAGCAGTGAGGGGAATTGCTCCCTGCCCCCAGGTGCTCCCGGCCCAGCACAGACTCTGGGGAGAGAGGGAAGCACCATTAGGGGCCTGGGGGGACAGTGGCCCAGGAAGGGAGAACCCCGCTGTTTGGTTATCTCAGGGAGGAGGCGGGACTGGAGGCTGGGCGGTTCTGGGCCGTAGGGGCCCCTGCGCAAGCACTGGGAACGCCCCGCAGCATGACGCTACGTGCATTTTAAGGCAGCAGCTGGCCAGCCCTGCGGCAACGGCCCTGTAGATGTTCGGGCAAGCCTCAGCGGGTGGCGTGATCAGCGCCGGCTATCAGGAGCTGAGCTGTCTCAAGGCCTCTTCTCCCACTCCCCCATCTCCCCCACCCAGACCCTTCACAGTACAAGCCGTGGCGCCGAGCTGCCTGGCTCATGCACATGCCCTGCTCCAGAGAACACTGCATTCCCCCCCAGGCTGGGACTCCATATCCTGCTGACAGACTCCAGCCCCACTGGGTGGGGACCCACGAGAACTGAGCAGAGAGAGAACGACCCCCATCCGCTCCCACGCAGGCCCTTCAGCCTCTCTCTTCGCTCCCCTCACCTGCGACAAGAGACTCGATCAGGGTCCCGGGACCCATCGGCCCAGCTGACGCGACCAGAAGCACCATTGCCTCCCCTTAGCCAGGCCATCCTGAGAAGGGTGGAGAGCACTGGCCCCTGCTAGGCCAGTGCTGCTAGCCAGCCAACGAGCCCTGTAGGGACTGTACGTGCCCCCGTGGTAGAGGAGAAGGAACATCAAGCTACAGAGGAGATGGAGCGCGCCCAGCCACTCTAGCCAGGCTAAGCTCAGCAGCCTCGTGCACCCTCCCATCCCAGGCTGGGAGGGGAGGGGGACACCCGAGCTGTAGCTGACGAGTGAGCCCTCACCTTCAGGCACAAATTTGCCTCCTCCGGCTGAGATGAGGACGTCAAATTCATACTGCCCCACAGGAGAGGAGCTGGGCTGGAGCGCAGCCTTCCAGCCCCCACCTGCAGAGAAAGACAACGGAGAAGGGGGTGTCAGAGGGGGCCTGATCGACACCCCAATATGAAAACTCCCCCGTCCCCCTGTCAGGAACGTTTATACATAAAGGGGGTGGTGTGGTCTAGTGGTTTGAGCTCGTGGCTGGGCGTCAGGAGTTCTGGATTCTAATCCTAGCTCTACCAATAACTCACTGCATGACTTTGGGTGAGTCATTCTCCTGCTCCATGCCTCAGTTTCCCCATCTGAACAATGGGGATAATGGTACTAGCCCCACCCGCTGGAGAGGGGAGGAGTTTGTGAAGCTGGATTAGCATTTGTGGAGGCACCGGTATTGTTATTTAAAATAAAACAAAAACCTCAGGGGCAGACCAGACTGAGGGGAAACCGACCCACAGCTCAAAACCATGTCACGAGTGTTAGTCCTCTGCAGAGATTTCAGTCTTGGTCAGCAGCAGTTAGCAGGAAAAGGGGATGAATCACCCAACCCCTCCTCAACCTATTTGAGGGCAGATCTCCCTGTCCTCCAGGGAACAGGCTAGCCCTAGGCGGGGGTGCCAGCACTGTCGGCACGGGACAGACTGGATTTCAGCCAGTGACGGCTGGAATGAGTACGGGCCACAAGGCTCCAGCTTCCCTACCCCGTCCGCTCCCCTTCGCTGCAGGGGGGATGAGCCCCTTAAACTGCACGTTGACGTGAATTTCAACCCCCAGGAGCAAGGCGACCTTCAGGAGGATCAGCTGCAACTGACGGATACCTGGAGAGAGACGGACAGAGTGACGGAGCAGAAATCAACGCTCCCCGGAGATCAGTCGCAGACAAAGCCCACTTGAGTCCATCCCCTACCCAGCACCACTGCCTTGTGGGTCACAGACTCCGACCGCTCCCTGCTATCTGACCCGAGGCAGCTCCCTAGCTACTTGCCTGCCAGCTACAGACTTGGAGTCTGGACCTCTCCGCGCCATGGGATCCAGGCTGCTTTAGCAGGGAGGGCAACTGGTACTGCAGAATCCCCTGGAGCGGCGCAGGGGTGGGGGGACCCCTCCGATGTGCAGACCCAGCTTGAAGAGCATGGGAGATTGCGCTCGGCCCCAAAAGGCAGGTGCCATCTGTGTTTATTGTGCAGGCTGGGGGCAAAGCTGCCCTTGGTGTGAAATGGAGTGTGGATGGGGCTCCCTTCGTGACAGCAGGGCCCCAGACCCCAACTCACCCAGCCACAACCACAGGGTACTTTGGCCATTGCACCAGCCTCCCCCACAACCCCAGCCTCAGTGCCCCATGCATTGTCCCCCCACCCCTCACCTGCCCAGCCTCAGTGGCCACTGCCACAATCCCCACAAGCTGCAACATGCCTCCGGCCCAACCCTGTCCAGCCCCACACACAACCAACCCCCGCCATAGCACGCCAGGCACTGTCCTGTCACCCAACCCCCCCCAGCCACATTTTGTTCCGACTCCAGAGCTGTGCCCTCCCTGCTTCCCCAGCCCCACTCACTGATGTGGTCCAAGGCCCCGGTGCAGAAGCGCCCGTAGAACTTCTTGGCGCCCAGGGCCCGCAGGTCGTGGATGGTGAAAGGCCAGAGGTGCAGCACGTTGTTGCGGGAGAAGGAGTCTCTCTTCTCCACCAGCACGACGCGGGCTCCCAGGAAGGCCAGCTCGATGGCGGTGCGGAGCCCGCAGGGACCTGCCCCAATGATCAGGCACTGGAAGGAGCAGTGACAGAGCTGGGGCAGAACGCAGGAGGCTCCCCACCCACCAGATACCCCAGAGCTGATCTCTTGGGATGGGCATGTCTGTCTGCTGGGGGGCAGAAGGGCCTGACTAGCTGAGGGAGGGGAGACTAGGCCTGGCTGGGATCTCAAGACCTGGCCGGGCTGAGAACTGGGGTGAGGCGAGCATATTGCAGACAGGAGGGAGCAGGGGGTCTACACCGCAGCAGCCAGGTGACTCCGGCCAAGTTGACGGGAGTCAGGAAATCACTCCAACCTCCTTTGACACAGGGCACGAGTCACACCACTGGGAGGGGAGCGCACGCAAGCCCCAGGCCAGAAAGGCCTCCAGCTCTGGTCTCCCCTCGTCCCACAGCGGATCCGACTCCCCTGCATTTTCAGTGGGCCAGAATCAGGGTGATCTGCTGAAAACTCAAGCCTTGTCTGCACGGGGGATTTGTCCTGGTTACAACCCTCCCACTGGGGATGAGCAAAGCCTCTAGCGGCCATGATTTGCACCTGTGCAGCTAGCCCCGGATTCGAGCAGGGGTGAGCTGTCCCCAGCACAAGCAGCCGCTTGGTGTGTCAATCCTGTGGGTTTGCACCAGTGCAGCTATGCTGGGTGGTGTTCAATGAACACTCAGGCCTTGGCTACACTGGTGCTGTACAGCGCTGCAACTTGCTGCGCTCAGGGGTGTGAAAACGCCCCCCCCCGAGCGCAGCGAGTGCAGCGCTGCAAGCTATTCCCCTCGGAGAGGTGGAGTACTTGCAGCGCTGCGAGAGCTCTTGAAGCGCTGGCGGCGCAACTACACTCGCGCTTCACAGCACTGCCGCAGCAGCGCTGTGAATCCCCAAGTGTAGCCAAGGCCTCAGTGCCCGAGATGCTCGCGGAAGGTCTCTCTGCCTGAGAAGCTCAGCCCTTAAAGGCACAGCCCTGCCAGTACCACATACTGATGGCTGAATTCCTCAGCGTAGACAAGAACGCCACACTTTCCTTCAGCTGGGAATTCAGCGAGCTGAACCATTACACGTTTTAAAACAATGTGTTTTAGTCTTGGTCTCAGTTGTTCTCATCCAAGGACAGATAATGGGGGATCTAATCTCTCTCCCAAGCGAGTTAGAGTGAACAGCACTGCCCCCGACTCTCTCCCAGCACTGACACTGCCTGCAAGGAAGCCATTAACTCCCTGTTCTCCACAAGGGGACACAGGCAGACAGCTCAAGTGACCTGCACGTGCGAGTTCCTGGCTCCTAGCCCCCCACCCCTCCTGCATGCCCTGGGGTCTGTAGGTGTCTCTCGGACAGAGCAGACATGCAGTACATTCCCCGGCCTGGCCAGCATGAAGGTTTTGGGAACACTCCCACCTGGAACACTAGTGGAGACAGGGCCCAGGTAGGAGATTTCCCGAAACATACTAGCACAGGCAGAGCTCACCAGGAAGCCGCACCACGCCTGCCCTTCCAGCAAGGGGCTCAATTTGCATCACAGGTGGGGTTGTTGAACTGCCAAGACCTGTTTATTCACAGTGTCAACACCACAAGCCACTGCACATCCTATCAGGAGCTACACAAGACACTCAGATACCCTCTCTGATCCACTCAGCCCTGCCTGGAGAGGACAAACCATTCACCCCTGAAGAGAGTGTAGTCATCAGCTAGCTCTGGGCTCACCCCGCTCCTGCAATGCACCCCACCCCACTCCCAGCTCTGACCTGAAAGGCCTCAGTGCAATGAACCACAGCTGCCTACAGAGAAACACCACCGTTGACAGTGAGGATTTGAACCCACAACTCCTCTTACTGGAAGCACAAGCCCCCACCACTTGAGGTAAAAGAGCAGCTCCATTAGCTATAACTTAGTAGTAGGTTGTTACAGTTACTTGGACCAGCCACTAGGAGGAGGCAAATCACACAGTTAGCCTGTGTAATACCTTCCCCTTGCTCTCAGCATGGGCCCTTCCCTGGTTATATCAGTCATGCCCTCCCTTCTTACCTTGGTGTTGGCACATGCCTTTCTCTGGTCATAGTCTTTGTGTCCAGCCTTCTTATCCAGCTTGCCCCACAGGGCCTTGGCACTCCAGTAGTTAAGGCAGGACTTGAGCTTATGGTAGAACTGCAGCTGGCCCTTGTGCTCCAGAGCCAGCTGCCTGCATAAGGCCTGGAAGCTGCCCAGCACCTCCTCGCAGTGGTTGGCACGGAGGAAGGTTTCGAAAAGGGAGTGAGCCGGGTTACCCTGCTCCCCATCCTGAGGGTTCATCCTGGCCGCTTGGGGTCAAGAAGGGAGTCTGGAAAAGAGGGAGCGAACCATAGACTGAGCGAGGGAGGCACTGCAAAGGAGCCACCTCTCAAACAATCTCCATTTCACGGACGTTACCCCAAGGCATGACACAGGGCAAAGGAAACCAGGACCACGGGATCGCTGTAGCAGATTGGACCACGTAGCCCGGTTTCCTGCCACTAGCTGGCCAACACCCAATGCTGCAGAGGAGGACGCACACACATACACACACCAAAACCCATGATGTGCCAAGCTAATTGTCCAATTATAACAAAGCCCACTTGAGGCAACAGCAGGATTTGAACCCAAGAGCTTCAGAGCTAAAAGCATGAGCGTCTACTGCTTGTGCCAAAAGATCAAGACCTAAGACAGCCTTCAGATATGTTACATTTCACAGCTTATACGCAAAGATGTTGGATAGAAACATCAAATATTCTGCTGGGAGGTTACAACATAACTCCGTTTTTATTCTTAGAATCCAGAAAGATAACACTGCGACGTTCCCCTGGTGTTATCTGGACCGGTGATCTGCTAGGTCACTCCAATCCTCGACTCTGGGAGCCAGCCTTACCCTGCTCTGCTGTGAGAACTCCCACTCCCTGGCTGTTCACGCACAGCCTCTGGCATGTTAGCTGCTCCAAGCTACGTGAGTGAGCACTTTTGGACAGCCGCTGCTTGAATTGTGTAACTGAATGACACTAGCCAATATCTTCAGTCCCAGACACAACCCTAGGAATCTCCATCTTGCAGTGTCCAGTTATGCCCGCTGGACGCTGCAAGCTTATATGAGTTCATCAATTTAACAAAGAAATTGATATGTACCAGGCTTATTATCCTGTGCTAGCATCAGCTAAAGTAGAAGCAGAGAGAGCGTGGGCTAAAGAGCTCTAGGCAGAGCGTTCAGATCTGGTGCACAGAGCAAGGCTCCCATGGCCACATTTAGGCACCTGAATCCAAGCGACCCACACACCCCACCAACCTCCTTGGGAGCTGCAGAGGCTCAGCCCCTCTGGATATCCCCTCTGGGATTTAGGAGCCAAGTGTGAACATCCTGGCCCGAGAATTGTAGCAATCAGCCCCTTGTGCAAGTGTGACGTCCGGGAGACAGGCCAGAAGTCGCTTCAGTGCTAGGCAATTTCCTATGTGCAATGTGCACCTGAAACATACAAAGTGGATCTGGGGAGTTTCATAGTCTTTTCCTGTGGCATCAGCAGAGACCATTCCTCCTTCCTCTTTATCACCCATCCAGTTTCGGGAGGGCAGGAGGTTTCCCTCCCAGAGAGGGGGCCAGAGCTACCCTAAGCAGGCCGGATGTGAGCTGGGACCAGCCACAGCCCCAGATTTCAGTAGCCTTGCAAAATCTCCCCAAGAGACCAGCTGTGGGGCAGGAGGCTGCCAGCTGGGGAAGGGGAAGATTAGCAAAGAGAACAGAAAGCGGCAGAGGTGTCCGGAATCTACCCGAAGAGGGTGGCAGCTGGTGGTTAGAGTAAATGACTTTGTATAAGTTCCCTTTTTACGCTGCCCACATCTGACTAGTACGGGCCAACTCCTCTTCCCCCCCGGCATCAGTGGGAGTTTGGTCATTGACTTCAATGGGATCAGGAATCTTACCCCCACCTCCAGCACCTTCTGTTTAGCCCGTGTCCATATACAAGAGTCCACCACCAGTTTAGCTGCACTGGTGCAAATCCCCAGTGTAGACAGGCTCTGAGTCACAGTTTGCACTGGTGCAGCTTCCCCTGGTTTCAAGCGGGGGCAGAGCTCTGCTGGCATGAATAGCACCTTTGCCTGACTGCATTCGGGCAGGAACCCCGGCAAGCCCCCAAGGCCTTTGTTTGGAATTAACTGCTGCTCTGGGTGTTATCTGGATAAAAGACATTTCATACTCTTGCTGGAAGCTTGTAACATAACACTGCTTTATTTCTTAGAATCCAGAACAGTGGTTCTCAACTAGGGGTACGCATGCTCCTGGGGGTATGTAGAAGTCTTCAAGGGAGAACATCGACTCATCTAGATATTTGCCCAGTTTTACAACAAGCTACAGAAAAAGCACTAGCGAAGGCAGTACAAACTAAAAATTCGTATATACATAAATTTATACTGCTCTATATGCTATACTCTGAAATGCAAGTACAATATTTATATTCCAAAGATTTATTTTATAATTATATGGTAAAAATAAGAAAGTAAGCAATTCAGTAATAGTGGCTGGGACACACTCATATTTTTATGTCTGATTTTGTAAGCAAGTAGTTTTTAAGTGAGTTGAAACTTGGGGGTACTCAAAACAAATCAGACTCATGAAAGGGATACAGTAGTCTGGAAAGGTTGAGAGCCACTGATCCAGAACACACGAGAACCCCAAACAGAGAGAAACAAAGCAGGCTGCTCCCTAAACAGCAAGGCACAACTCACCCCGCCTGGCTGGCTGCGAACTGACTCAGATGTCTGACTCTGATCCCAGGCTCTTTGCCACTGAGCCCCGGCCCGAGCCTACAAGCTAAGGGAACACCCCTCCCCGCTCTTAAAATGATAGCTTGCAATTCCAACACAGTCCGCAATATACTACACTAGGTAGTGCTGCAAACCCCAGCCTGTTGTGTGTTCTCTTCTACCTCGGACACCAAATCACTGCCAGGTAAGTTCCAATTCCAGGATCTTTATCTCAGGCGAGACAAGAAGCACAAAGCACATAGCACTGTTTCTGGCTCTCCTGCTAAGCTTCCAGCCAGGGAATGCCTGTATTTGACTTGCAAATTACACAGACTGGAATAGAACTGACAAGGGACAGGATACAAATTAGGGGACTCCTCCAAGGAAGGGATTGCCTCAAGTCCCTTCCGCTGTCCTCACTCCTCTCCATTGAGTTTAGGGAATAAAAGGTCTCGTCTCTTTAAATTATTATTATTTAAACACTTATTTTGTGGTAATGCCTACAGCCTCCTCTGTGCTAGGTTCTGTACAAATAATAAGTGATAGTCCCTACTCCAAAGAACTTACAGTCTAAAATACAAGTGTCTCTGGGGCGAAACACAGCAATTGCTTAACAGCGCAATGCAACATAGCACAAAACTTGGGGGGGGGGGGTGGAATTCAGGATCCAATGATGGTACCGTGTTTAACAGGGGAGCTTTTAAGTCATTATGGAGGTTATCAACCCCCGACAGTAATGAGATGCTCACTATTCATTTTTTTGAGCCCAGGATCACATGCAATGTAATTAACTGCTGTTTGTAGAGCACTGGGAGCTCTTGAGGAAAGGTACCGAAGAAATACAACGTAGTTTTCCACGTCTTCCTTGCATCAGCAACAGTTTTGCAAGGCAATCAGCCTCCAGAGGCAAATGGGTAATTGATTAGCATGTACAACGAGGAGTCCTTGTGGCACCTTAGGATACGTCTATACTTACCTCCGGGTTCGGCGGTAAGCAATCGATCTTCTGGGATCGCTTTATCGTGACTTGTTTAGATGCGATAAATCGATCTGGGAAGTGCTCGCCGTCGACACCGGTACTCCTGCTCCGCAAGAGGAGTACACAGAGTCGATGGGGGAGCCTGCCTGCCGTGTGTGGACCCGCGGTAAGTACCTTGTAGTTCGAACTAAGATACTTCGACTTCAGCTACGTTATTCACGTAAGTGGTTAGTGTGGACCAGCCCTTAGAGACTAACTCTGCAGCAGTACTTGGGTTGAGCAATGTGGCTGTGAGGTTGAGTCTCACCTGCCTCCAGAATGGAGACTAACCCATGGGAGAGCTATGAACGTTCACCGCTTCTTCCCTGGAGGGAGATCAGTTTCCTCTAAGGGCTGGTCCACACTAACCCCCCAGTTCAAACTAAGATACGCAACTTCAGCTACATGAATAATATAGCTGAAGTCGAAGTATCTTAGTTCGAACTACAAGGTACTTACCGCGGGTCCACACGCAGCAGGTAAGCTCCCCCGTCAACTCTGCGTACTCCTCTCGCGGAGCAGGAGTACCGGTGTTGATGGCGAGCACTTCTGGGATTGATTTATCGCGTTTAGACAAGACGCGATAAATCGATCCCAGAAGATCGATTGCTTACCGCCGAACCCAGAGGTAAGTATAGACGTACCCTAAGTCTCTGCACCAAGCCACTCCCAATGAAGAAACAAGTAGGTCAAGGGTGCTCCTGGCTATAAAGCCCCTACAGCATGTCAGATACCTGCCCAGGGTCCCCCTCAGCACAGAAGTGTCTGGTGAAAGGCCCACAGCAAGTTGCAGAGAGAAATTTCAAGATGCCAAAGCCCTCCACAGGGTATCCAAGGGATTGTGGCCAAAGATTGAGGAGACATACCAGGGAGGCACAATCATCCCTTAGCATTACCACTGTCTCAGTGTCATATACGCATTTGGGGCAGATCTTTGCCCTGGCTCTTCTCCCACATCCCCAATCAATCCGTTGCCAGAATGAGCACCATCTAGACCCCTATTCAGCTTAGGACTTGTTTCTCAACTGGAGTGGTGGGTGTCCCTGGCTTCTGAAATATCAGGGCCACAGAATCGGCGCTCTGCCCAAGGTGCTGTGCTCTGTGAGGTCAGGAAACATTTTACCAATGGGGAAACTGAGGCACGGATCAATTAAGATTGTGCGGGAAGCCTGTGGCAGAGCTAGGAATTGAACCCCGGTTCTCGCCGGTTTCCCAGCCCAGTGCCCCAGCGTTCCGCCCCCCCCCCCCCCGTCCCCCATGGGATGGCTTTTAAGCAATAGAACATTACCATAAGCTGGGACCTATCAGTGTGCTCAGCGCTGTACAGAGAAAGTCTTGCCCCAAGGAGCATGCCCTCTAGCCTCTATAGCATCAGGCAGCACATACTTGAGCAATTATATCCTCTCCCCAGGGGCGCAGCGTCACGGGGCCAAAGGCAGAGTGAGCCGCTAGCCAACATGCTCAGTAATTGCCTTGAGACACGCTTCCTGCTGTGGTTTATCGCTGTTATGAAATGTAATTTACGGCACACCCAAAAATAGAACAAATTTGCCGCCGAGAGGTAACTGGGGGAATACCTGAATCACTCAGGACCATCTACAGCCCAATTCAAACCACATCAACCCAGGGGGGCGGGACCAATTTTTGTAACGGGGCTGCTGCTGATGGAAATCATGTATTTGGTGTTTGTTATTCCCAGTTCAAGCCAGGGGGTGCGGAAGCACCCCTAGTTCCAGTACCACTGCATCAACCATTCAAGAGCCACGCACTGGTGTTCTCCCTCCTTCTCTTCAGCTTGGAACAAACAGCACAGGGCATTTCCTAGGGATTAAGGGCTATTTGGGGCTAGCTAGTTCCCATCCGCGTCTTTGCCCATCCGCTCCGCTCAACCAGACAGTAATTGCCAGGAAATGAGCGGCTGTGAATGTTGAACAATACAATGGGACAATACAATACATAAGAAAGGCACAATGGAAAAAGTCAGTTGGACATTACGGCCTCTGGCTCAGATCCACAAAGGTCCCAGGTTTGGCTCCGCTGTGATCCACATTACACCCACCAAACCCAGTAGGCGCCTAAGGTTCGGGCATGGGCACTGCTGCCTCCCTTATGTGCCCGGGACTTAGCTCCCACCTAAGCCCCAGAGCGATTCACAAACCGGGAGAAGACAGGCGTTCGGCCAACCTACATGGCATGTGCGGCCTGATCCAGAAGGCGTGCTCAGAGGCTGCGTCCCAGATTGGGTCGTGTCCCATTCAAAATCCATCCGGGGACGACTCGGTGGGGCCACCCACCTTCTAAGTTTTGTCCCTGGTGGCTAGAGCATCAGCAGGGAAGTAGGAGACTCAGAGTTAATTCCCTCCCTCTCTGGTCCAGGCCAAATCATTGTTTCATTATTTATCCACAGTGGAAAAGCTTCAGCAAGCGAGACTAAGGATCACCACATCAGACCATTCCCTAGCTCAGGTAGGGTGACCAGATGTCCTGATTTTATAGGGACAGTCCCAATTTTTGGGTCTTTTTCTTATATAGGCTCCTATTACCCCCCACCCCGTCCCGATTTTTCACACTTCCTGTCTGGTCGCCCTAAGCTCAGGGCACACTGGGGAGACCCCTGTTCAAATCCTTTCTCCCCCAGCAGAGCTAGGTACCTGGAATAGGGTCTCCCTCTTGTCGGCATCTCCCACTGGCCAGCTTCAACACACACACACACCCCGCCCGCTGCCTAGCGTGCTGGTCCTTGTGGATCGCATTCTGAGGTGCCTCGCTCTCCCTAGTTCGTACAGGGGCCCCGGTGCCTAGCTCCGCGTTGTGGATCGCAGTGTTCCTGTGATTTGCTAGGCGCCTAAAAGTAAGGTGCCATGACACTGAGCGTTGCAAGTGGATCTGGGCCTCTGTCCACACTGGAACTGGCTTTAAACTCTTCTCCAGCAGCTAACCCAATTTGGAGCACAGATTTGGCTGGGAAATACGAACGGGGCCAAATCGCATTCTCATACGACCTCGTGCTGATATAGCGAATTTCACTTGTCGATCTCAAGGAGCTTTCCCAAGGAGGCTCGGGGGCAGTATAAAGCATTTTAGAATCTTAGGGCCACCATTTCAAATGATCTCAACACCCACCCCTGGGGCCACATTGTCCCAAGAGTTCAGCGCCCCAATAAGGGCCTAGATTTTTCAAAAGGGTGGTGAGTTCTTGTGAAAATCTGGCCCCCCACTGCAAAGGCAGCTGAGCTGCTGAACGTCTGGCCCTGAGCGTGTAAGGTTTGGGTCAGATTCTGGTCTCAGTAACTCTGCTCAGTTACTCCAGATTCACACCAGCACTACTGAGATCAAAATCTGGCCCCTCCTAATACTTTCCAAACAGGTTTACAACATACTGTGGACAGGCCCGAACCATGTGGAGACGGAATTTTAAACAAGTTCGGTGAGCGTGCTGCGAAGCCCAGTGTAAACAGCGAACGGCACTGGATCGAAGTCACCAAGCCTCAAACTCCCCACCCCAGTGGAAAGCAAGCTGGGTTACGCAGGGCAATAGTCTCTTTCATTTGCTTCTGGTGACACTGCTTTGCTTCTCCCCTTCCGCCTCCCCCACAGCGTGAGTCGCCCTCTGACAGAGCTGTGATTCAAGGCCATGCTGGGTGTCTATCACCCTCCGGTTTTGCTGTGGTTATGACAATAAACACGGAGAACGGACCGTTCTGGCAAGCCTCAAAGAGGGAATGACTTGGATTTTATGACCAGCCTTGACTCATTTCTCTTAGGCCTCATGGAAGAAGTTGTGAAAGGTTTTTCAGAGACACACACAGCATCCATTGTTTTCGCTGGGCCTTGGATCAGGCCCTTGGACTTTCAGAGGCTCAGGCTGAAAGGCAGTGTGGACCCGGGGGTAGGGCACTGCAGCAGGACCCAAGAAAGCCATCTTCTAATCCCAGCTCTGCCAATTACCTTGCCCTGCCCTTCATCTATCTTGTCTATGTAGAGCAGGGCATGTCCCGTCCTGGGTGTTTGTACAACACCTAGCACCATGGGGCCCTGACCTTGGCTGGGGCCCTCAAAGTCAGTGTTTCTCAATGACCGGTCCGTGGACGAGCGCTGGTCCCAGAGATCTCCCTGACACAGTCTAGGAAGGCAGCAAGCCGGTCCCTGGGATCAAACAGGTTGGGAAACACTGATGTGTAATAATCCACACCTCTGGACACCAGCCCCGAGTCTTTAGCTGGGATCTGATGGAGAAAGCGTCGTGGTTTGTCAGACCGGCCCAGGGAGCAATAAATAACTGACGAGCGGCAGGAACGATAATTAGATGGTGGAAGAGGCCAGGAAAGCTCATACCGAGGACGTGGGCTCTGAGTGACCCAGGCAGAAAATGTGCATTCAAATCTATAGCTCTGCTGTGTAAAACTGGACAAAAAGACATCACTCTCCCTTCCCAGGGCAGTGCTCATGGGAGCGTTTCCCAGTCATTCCACATGAGGTTACTTAAAACCAGGGGGTATTTCTGACGACCCAGCGTTCTGCCGGGATGTGGGCACCCCTTCCCCCGACTCATATCTGCACATCAGCCGGAGGCGTAATTTCCAGCACGGGCAGATGCACACTAACACACTGAGAACAGATGTGTAGCTACGGCGGTGTGAGAGCTGACTGCCTGAATACAGTCCTGCCTGGGAACCCTAGCCACTGACTTGAATAGCTAGCCCATCCCACCACAGCTACACTTCTCCTTTTATGGTCTTAACCTGTTCAAAGATGGCTCACATACGTCTACCCAAGCAGGGAATACACCTCCAGCTCCAGTGTAGACATACACTATGTCTGTCTAATCTATTGAGTTTACAAGCAGTTCAGAGCAAAACCACTGTCACTCCTCTAGGATTGTACGGAAACCCTCTGTCATGGTTGGAGTCCACAATAACACCACTCAGTTCAGCAGAGAACTCCCTGTGGTTCCTCTCCGTTCAGCTTGGAAAAAAAGAAAGAATCGGTTTATTGCTGAGTCTTGGAGGAGAAAAGGGGAATGGATCCTCAGGGCTATCGGAGTCAGGAACAGAACCCAGGGGCTTCAAGGCACTGTCCCTCCATCTTTCTATCTCCATTTCACAGATGGGAAAAGTAAGAGGGATGGGCCTTGCCCAAATCCACAGAGCAGGTGCCAGTAATGGAACCCAGGAGTCCAGACTTGACAAGCCTGTGCATGAACCACTAGATGGCATTGTCTCCCACATGACACATTGACCCTCCCACTAAGTTATGAATTTGAAAGTTCTATGTGATAGGCGGGGCTGGTAGGGCCGCCTACTATCAAGGCTGCCCAACGCCTCCCATTATAAGACCCTGTTTTCAGTTGCATATCCATTTGCCAAACTTTAACCATTTGGACAGAAATTTTCTATGCCAGGTATCTGCTTCAGGCTGAATATTTTTGGAAAATCTCAATCAAACCAGTGCGGCCATATCCAAGAACAAGGCTAAGGACAAATACATTGTTTTGCCCACGTTAAAAAATTCTGGTGACCTTTTCTCCTTGATACTTTGGCACAGGGTCTTTCAATTTGGCAGAGGGGTAGCCTGTGTGCCAGGGATTGCCTCTTGCTGGCCATGTGAAAATCTGCCCAAATTTGGCCCAGTTATAAGCCTTTGAAAAATCCCAGTTCACACATGCTCAGTACAGACTTCTTAGATTTTAGCAGCTTAATTCCCCGAAGATTCTGCACGAACTGAGCATGTTCTAGCCTGGGACTGAACAGGACTTTCTCAGCAATTGCCATCTGGGCTTTTGTGAGCCAGGCCAGGCACTTAACTGCAAGCAAGGAGCCTGTTTGTCCTGCAGCATGGACGAGGCGTGCCTGACACGGATGCATAGGGAACAAGAGCTGGATCTGGGAAAGTGGGGGGCAAAGGACAGACATAGATTGGGGCAAGAATCGGGGGGCAGAGGGAGGTCTGAGACTGGAGCTGGCCCCAGGACTGGAAGACAGGGAAAGTGGGACTAGCTGGCCAAGAAAATTTTTGAGTGCTTGACCTTGCACCCTTAATAAAGTTCTTTTAGCGTAACTTGTATGTGAATTATATATGATGTTACTGACCAGCACCTGGCTCTGGAACTAGAGGACACTGAGGATGGTCTAAGAAGTGGCTATAAAATAGGGTTACCATTCGTCCGGATTCCCCCGGACATGTCTGGCTTTTTTGAGTTAAAAATAGCGTCCGGGGGGAATTTGTAAATGTCCGGACTTCCCCCCCATGCAGAGCACACGCACTGACAGGGCAGCTGGCCACGGGGCTCTGGCAGCCAGAGCCCCTCCTCCGCTTCCCCCTCCTCTCCCCTGCAACTTGAGATCACTCCCCTCCTCTCTCTCCCTCCCTCCCCCTCCCTGCATTCACAGATCGCCAGCCCACCATTCGCATCGGGCCTCCGGCAGTCTGGAGCTCCACCCCCTGTTCCCCCTCCCCTGCTGCCCAGCGTGCCGCTCCGCAGCACTCTGTTCTGAGCGGCACGGTAAGGGGGCCAGGGGATCGGAGAAGGGGTAGGGAGGTTCTGGAGGGGGCAGTCAAGAGACAGGGAGTAGGGTTGGATGGGTCGGGAGTTCGGGGCAGTGCTGTCTGGGGGTTGGGGGTGTAAGGTTTTGAGCAGTCAGGGTACAGGTAGGGTCCTAGGGGGGCAGTTAGGGTGGGGGAGTGTCTCAGGAGGGGGCAGTCAGGGGACAGAGAGCAGAGGGGTTTAGATGGGTCGGGAGTTCTGGGAGGGGGGCTGTCAGGGGGTGGGGAGTGGTTGGATGGGGTGTGGCAGTCCCTGGTGTCTGTCTGGGGGTGGGGGGGTGGATAAGGGTTGGGGCAGTCAGGGGACAGGCAGGGGGTAGGGACCTAGGGGGCCAGTTAGGATGGGGGGAAGGTCTCAGGAGGGGGCAATCAGGGGACAAGGATCAGGGAGGCTTAGGTAGGGGGTGGAGTCCTGGGGGGCAGTTAGTGGCAGGGGTCCCAGGAGGGGGCAGTCAGGGGACAAGGGGTAGGGGGTAGGGTTGGGAGGTCTGAGGGGGACGAGAAGTGGGAGGGAGAGGAAGGAGCAGGGGTGGGGCTAGGGCAGGATGGGGGCAGGGCTAGGGCAGGGCTCCTCCCATCCTCTTTTTTGATTGTTGAAATATGGTAACCCTACTATAAAAGGGACCATGTAGGAGTTTCTACGTATTACAGAATTTTAGGGGAACTCAGCGTGCCTGAGCTTTGTGATATTTTCCTCATTTCCTCACCCCCTGGTTCTTCTTCCTCTTCAGTATTTCCTCCTATAGGCACTAACTAGGCAGCCTGAAACTAGCTGCTTTCTTTCCTGCTCTGTGCAACTGGCCACCGTTCAGCATCAGGACAAGAAAAGTTAGCTCTTGTGATGCGGCTAGAACTGCCTGTTACCCTTATGAAGTAGCTACTGCTACAGCGAGGGACGGGCTCCAACAAACTCCTTGTCCAAACTCCCCCTGATCTTTGGGGCAGGGTATGTCCAAAGCCTAATTCAGGAGCTATCTCGGTGGGCTGACCCAAAAACCTGGCTCTGGACACCCCAGATCTTTCCATCTGAATCCAGGCTCGGAGTCTCTAATGGCATCTCCCAATATACGCCCAGAACAGTGCAAACACCATCCTGCACCATCAATGGGGCCTCTTACCTGGCTCTGGAGCGATTGCACTTCTAGGGGATGATAGGGGAGTTCAGTTTCCATGACCCATTTGATTCTAAGCCTCCCTGCTGAGACTGTCAGCAACAGGGCTGGTGGCCTGGGGTGGATGTGGGTGCCCTGGGAACTTGACTGGGCTCACGTGGGTGTATGGACTGGAGAAAGGAAGCCAGAAGTTTCAGGAGGGATCTAGTTTGGGGTGACACCTGGTGCTCAGGCGTGCAAGCTGGTGGCTATTGGACAAACACAGTCCCTCTCTGCGGGTAACCCTGGCCTCTCTGCATGCTCAGTATAGATCTCTTTCCTACAGCTCTGCCTGCCTGCCGCAGCACTTACTGCTAATGAAACAGGCAGCCTCGAGTCAAAGCAGCCATGGCCCATTCCCAATCCAGTCCCAAGCGGCAACAACTCACAAAGTCTATATGCCCCCTGTCCCACTGTATGCACCCACCAGAACCTCAAGCTGCCCTGGGAGGACTGGAGAGCCCCAGAGAAAGCAACAGGCCACATGCGAGCTGCCTCCCATCCACCCCCACTCAGCAGCGGGGACACAAGTGATGCGGGCCTGGTGCAGGGAGACCTGCACTTCACCCTCGGTCGATTGTTCCCAATGGCATTTTAAGCACAAGACACTCTTTGTCACATGGATGTAAAAACGCGGGGGCCTGTTTACCTCATGAGCCGCCTCCAGGCTGCTGGGAGCTGGAGATACCCTGTGGCTTGCAGCTCACATTAATATTTCATACCTGCATACTCTCAGCAGCTCCGGGCGGCTGCAGCAGCTTGAATGCCACAAAACCGGTGCTTTCTCGCACCTATTTCCCTTCCCCCCACCCCCACCCCCGCGAGCTCCCAGAGGAATGCGATGTGCAGCAAAGGCCAGTCCCATACCCCCTTTCCCAGAACCTGTCCCTCCATCCCTCGCTGTCAGACCCAGGCAGGAGCGGGCTCGGCCTTCTGACCCATTTCTCGGTTGGTGCCACGGCAGGCGCGCCCTCCCAGGGCTCGCTCTAGCTGGTGAAACAGTAGCAGGTGGAGACGCGCTTTATGGCAACAGGGGAATCGTTAACCTGGCCCACAGCAATCCCAGCGCGTCAGGGCCCTGAATCACCGGGTGCGCGTGATGCCGGGGACAGCCTGCCTGGCCCCTGGTGACCCCACCCTAGCTACGTGACAGGAAGGGGGCGGCATTATCAGGGCAGCAGGGCAAAGTCCAGCCCTCAGCCTCTGGGGCTGGGCAAAGTGAAAGTGGCGAACACAACTCCTCACCTGGGATGGAGAGAGATAGGAGTCCCGAGCCCCAGCCCGCACCTGTACCCTCCGCTCATTAAAGCCAACAGGCCCCTGGAATGGAGCTCCAAGGGGAGGGGGGAAGGGAGGGGCGGAATAGCCCCCCCACCTCGGCACTGGGTGCATTTGTGGGAGAGGGGATAACGACTCTTCAATCCTGAGGAGAAGTGGAGGCCAGGGGCTCGTCCCTCCACAAGGAGAATATCCCTTTTCCTATGGGAGCAGGCACAGGCAGCACGTGAGAAGGGAGGCAAATGCCCCTTCAGCTGGCAGAAGGGGGGAGGCAAGTGGGGGGGGAGAGACTGGCAAGAACCCCTCCCACACACACACAGCATGGAAAAGGAGTGGGGAGGGGGTCACGGCCCGTGCAGGGGGAGAAGTGAAGGGTGATGCTGTGGGTCGTGCTCCACCAAGGGAAGGTTTAGTTCCCTGAGGGAGGGAGGATCCACCTCACGGAGGCGGGCGCACAGAGTGTGGGGGGGACCTTGAGGCTATTCTCCCCCAAGCCCCACAGGAGAACAAGGCTGGCTCCTGGCACAGGGAAGGGAGCGCTGCCCTGTGGAAGCCGGGACCCCACAGGGTTACCCTCCAAAGACAGGCAGAGCCAAAGGGCTCCCCCAGATCATGTGGGTGTCAGGCCGTGGGCAGAGTCCAGACAGATGAACAGCTGCACAAGGCTTTCTGAAAGATTCATCAGCCCGGCCCTGATGTTTCTCCCCCACCCGCCCGTCCCCACGAGGAGGTGACGGCAGAGTGTGTCCGTGCCCTGACACACGCCCTGCGGCTCCTGGCCCCGGCCGGGTGGGGTGCTAGGGAGTCCGACAAACCAGCCAGTCATTCTCCAGAGCAGGGGAACCAGGCCGAGCTGGGGGGTTCAAGTGAGGTGACAGGAAAGGCTCCCCCTCGTCCCAGCCCAGTGTCTTTGGGAGCTCTTGGCCTCCCCGCATCTCACTCCTCCCTGCTGCGAGGAGCTGGGCCGAGTGCCCCTTAAAGGCCCTGGGCTGGCAGCCTCAGCCTCAAAAGCCACATCAGTCACTGCCTGGGCTGCTAGGCCATGTCCCCGGGGGGACGGCGAGGAGTCCCTGAGCCACCTTGCCGCATTCCTCCAGGCTCTAGCCACGCAGCGGCGTGTCTAGGGAAGTGCCGGACTTCGACTTCATTCCAGCGACAAACGCGGGGCCAGATCCGGACCCAGGGGGCATGGCGCGCTCCTGGCTCCTCCAAGCACAGTCAGCGCTAGGAGCGCCGCTGGCCTTGACCGCTGCTGCATGGCAGACCCGCTAGCCTTTCGCACGGCCCCGCAAGGTGCAGGGCAGAATCAGGCCCAGGACTCCCCAGGGGCTGCAGGCACTCAGCACAGAGCTGCAGAGGTGGTGGAACGAGGGGTGCTGCCGCCCCTCAGCTTGACATGGTTTCCATCCTATACAGTTTAGTTCAAGGGCTCTCAGCCCCTCCCCTTCCCCATCGTACAAATGGTTTCGGAGAACCCTGCTCCAGCTCTTCTCAGTATCACTTGGCCGGTAGCCACACCGCCCCCCACCCCGACCCTGCAGCCACCCAGAGGCACCCACGAGGCTCCTGCAGTGCCAGGAGCTGCCAGGATCTCTCCCCACTGCAGGTGGCCAGGGGGAGACGCCGGCAGGGGCAGGCCCCACCTTAAAGCCCAAACCACAAAGTCGACTTACATGCAGAGGCGGCTGGAGAGCTGGAAGCCCCGGTCTGCCACTGGCCTGCTTGTGGGGCAGAGGAGGCGCATGGGCTGGCTTGAGATCCCCAAGGGTCAGCCCTGAGCTCGCTTCCTGCCTGCCGAGGCTGGGCAGAGCAGGGCTGCGTAGCAGAAGGCTGACTGTGAATGTGCAGAAGTCCCGATGAGAAAGCAGGAAATTGAAATTAAAACCGCTCTGAGCTTCCTGCTCGATGCGGCAGCGAGCTGCTCCTGCTGAGAGCCCCCAGGGCTGGGGGAGGGAGAAGCTGCTCAAAGACCGGCCCCCAGGGAGATGGGGAGGAGCTGAGACAGCGAAGCCACTGCCAGGAGCATCCTTGCGGCGCAGGATGGAAAAACTGCTGGATTAGCCCAGCCTGCCTCCGAGGGGCTGTCACTCCCCGCCCAGAGCTGGGCGTCGAACCCAGGCGTCCTGAATCCCTGTCCACTTCTGGACTATGAGACCTCACTCCCTGCCCAGAGCTGGGGGTGAAACCCAGGGTGTGGGGCTAGAGCTGGCTGGAAAAAGTTCTTTAAGAGTTGCCAACGTTTTTCAAAAGCGAGTCTGCTTTGCAGCGTTCCGAATGGACCAACTCCCATTTTAAAAAAAACAACAGGATTGTTACTGAACCTATTCTTGGCTTGCAGAAAACTCAGCTTTCAACACACACACAAATTTGAGAACTATTTCTCTAATGGTTTGGTCGCAAAATGTTGTAAACAATGTCACAATCCTTCCCCCCCCCCCCCCACACACACATATACAGCCCCCCCCACACACACAAAGACAACAGGTTTTTGCAATTTTTTTTTTTTTGTCTTTTTTGAGGCAATTGTTTGGGGTGGGGGAGAAAAATGTTGTGTTTGAAAATATCTGGCTACTTCCAGTCCCAGCTGGGCACTCAGACTGCTCTATTAGCCACCGCTTCCTCTCTGAGCTGGGCATAGAACCCAGGAGTCCTGACTCCCAGGCCCCTGCTCTAGGCCTCTGCCCTTTAAGTTAGCCCCTGTCAATGTTAATCAGCCTGTACTTTGTACAAGGCTCCAAGGATACCCCCACCTCACGTGTTCACTGTGGGGGTGTTGATACCATAGCTCCATCGGCCCTGGGAGTGGTGAGGGTCCCAGAGTGAAGAGAGCAGGGTCCCCTGGAGGAACAGGGTGCAGGGCCGGCTCCAGCATTTCTGCCGCCCCAAGCAAAAAATAAAAAATCCGTGACCGGCGGCAGCAGTTCAGCGGCAGGTCCTTCGCTCCTAGAGGGAGTGAGGGACCTGCCGCCCCGAATTGCTGCAGGTGCTGCCCCTCTCCCTTGTCTGCCCCAAGCACCTGCTTGTTAAGCTGGTGCCTGGAGCCGGCCCTGCCAGGGTGCCCCGCCTGTAGGAGGCAACTGAGACCATGCAAAGCCCAGTGCCCAGGATGCTGCTGCTTGGGGCTGATCCTTTATCTGCCCCTCCCTTCTAGTCTCAGGGCTTCAGGTAGGCGTGCAGGATCCATGTGTAGAGTGGGGATGCTGAGAGTCATTGAACCAAACTGTCAACCCTGTCTGTGATGGACACCATGTCAAGCCAAGGAGTTACAACCCCTCTGGCTTCAGGGAGAGTCTGCTGCAGGCACCATTGCCCCCATTCACACACAAGGGCAGACACCCCCTTGCACTGGGGAGCTGCTCCCCGGCCTATACCATGGGGTTTTATCCATCTGAGACCTCATAGAGGCCCCTTTGTTGTGGTGCTCTCAAGCCCTCTCCCCCTGCTGTGGGGCCGGGACTGGCCCTGTTGAACTCAATGGGAGGCTGGGAGCAGCCTGGCTGAGGCCCATAGGCACCCCCTCTATTGCATGTTGCGGGATCAGGCAGTAGCTAAGAAGAGGGCAGCCATATGCCACATGTAATAAGGCACCCACCAGCCAGGCAGACCACAGAAAGGGGGTGATTCTGGGCAGGGTGCAGGGCACCATCCACTGTGGTACCCTACATGCCTCCTCGCGGGTGAGGCCAAGGGTGTACCAGCAAGCACAGCTTTGGCACATGGTATTTCCTAGGGGCAGAGACCCGCTAGCATCCCCCAGCTACCTTCTCCCAGCCCCATCCTTCATCTCTCTTACTCTGGCCTCCCTGCTCTGCCTACCCCGATTCCTGACCTCTCCCCTGCCATGCACCCCCTTTTCACATCCCTCCTTAAAGCCTGCCTTCCTTTATTATTAGTTATATTACAGTAGCACCAGAGAGCTCCAACCGGGATCAGACAGCCCTTCCCCAAAGAGCTTCTGTTCCAAATGGATAATGGGGTCAAAAGCTGGGAGGGGAAACAGAGGCACAGCAAGGGGCAGGCGCGTGCCCAACGGCTCACAAAACACAGCCGTACTGACTCCCAGCCTGGTGTTCTGTCCACTGAGTGGCACTGTCTGCCCCACACTTCCACAGCCCTCCCCGCTCCTGGCTGATGTTCATTTGACGAGTTTAGGCTAGTGGTTCTCAACCACCACTACATGTACTCCCGGGGTGCGCAGAGGTCTTCCGGGGGGGGACATCAACTCATCTCGATAGTTGCCTCGTTTTACAACAGGCTACATGAAAAGCACTAGTGAAGTCAGCACAAACAACAATATCATACAGACAATGACTTGTTTATACTGCTCTGTATACTATACACTGAAATGTAAGTACAATATTTATAGTCTAATTGATATATTTTATAATTATATGGTAAACATGAGGAAGTCAGCCATTTCTCAGTACTAGTGGCTGTGACACTTGTATTTTTATGTCCAGTTTTGTAAGCAAGTTATTTTTAAGTGAGGTGAAACTTGGGGGTACACAAGACAAATCAGACTCCTGAAGGGGGTACAGTTGTCTGGAAAGGTTGAGAGCCACCGGCTTAGATGCTTTGACAGAAGGGAGCTGGACCATCTGGTTGTAAAACACAGATACATTTATGTCTGTCACACACACACACACACACACACACTCTCTCTCTCTCTCTCTCTCCTGGGGGAGCCCCACACACCGTGCTCATTAGGGCTTCATTACAGAAACGACACTGCAAAGCAGCAGGGGGGTTGCCTATTTCCCGGGCTCCTGCCTCCACCAGCGCCTCTGGGTTTTTATAGGTGCACAAACTTTAAGGCGGTTGTTTACAGACCCGGGGGAGCGGGCAGGAACTCTTCCTTTGTCTGCTTATTTGCATAGGTTACGGGGTGAGGGGAGGAGGTGTGTTATATTTGTGTAGGACTCGGCTGTGTGTGTTTCTGAATATCTGACCCCGCCCCTCCCCGGGGGAGATCCCGCCACGCGCTTCCCAGAGATAAAGAATGCACGGCCGGGAAATAGATTTACAGCTTGTGGATAAATCTGTCCCCGACTAATCCTCTGCTGGGCTCCATTAGACCTCCCCCCCCCCAGCAGGGCAAACCTTCCTCGGCCCCGGAGCTGCCACCAGCCCGGCAGCGGGGAGGCGGGTAACCTCCTCCCGCAGGTGTGGGCAATCACCGGGGAGTGGAACCACAGAGGGGAGGCTGGCTGGCAAATCAGGTGATCTGAGAACTCCTCTTTATGACCATATCAAAGGCAGGGAGAGCAGAGTGGCTGTACTGAGCCAGCCACTAGCTCTGGGGCTGAGACAAGCAAAGCCTGCTGGGCATCTCATTAATTTCCTGGCTGGGGTTTCCCTTAACTCCACAAGCAGCTAGAGAAAATGCCCCCTTTAATGCCCACCCCACTGATTACTCAATTGTAAGCGGCAGGAGAGGGAGAGCATCTGTCTCTGGGCGATGCACCCGGTACCTTCCTGGGTGCTGCCAAAATAACATTGGTTCTTCCAGCAGCTCAGCCCTGGGGTCAAACATGGTAGTGGGGAGCTCTTGGACAGATGGAGAGGGCAGAGCATACCACTACGCAAGCAGCTGATATGTACAAACCTTACACCTGCAGCTGCTTGGTTACAAGTATGGGACCCTTCTGCAAATCCACCTGAACATCTTAATAGCAACCAAACAAGAACTCCAAAGAGAACTAAAGGCAGCACGTGTTTGTTCAGGAGTCCATATGTTAAAGCATCTCCCTTGCACCTGTCTCTCTTCTCCCTCTACTCCCCCCCCCCCAATTGAGAGGAAGTGAGAATCCCCCTCACCCAGAGTGTATAAGCAAAAGTGGAGGAGGCAGCAGTACCTACAGCTATGCACGAAGGGCAAGGAGAGGAGGACAGGAGTTGGTGGAGGCACCCACAGCCTCCCACCCCTCCACTATCACACACACCCTTAGCCCATCCTAGTACAAGGGACCCTTGCACCAGACCAAGATTAGGCTGACAAGGGACAATCTGGTACTGCTGAGCCCAGCTGGCATGGGTACAAGTTAGGGCAATGGCCCCATAGCTCCTCAGGGCACCCACAGCTCCTTTCACATCACTAAGCCTCCTGCAGCCATGTTGGGGCTTGGAGGAGGGAGGTTTGTGTTTCCCCAAACATCTAAACCCCTTTTCCCCCTCCTGTTTTTATTATTATTATTTTATTTTTAAAAGTAAGCCTGGGATGGCATGCTGTGTCTCTCGGGCTGAGTCCTCTTCCTCTTTCATGCTAGGAGTGGGGGGGTGGTGCTGGCTGCTGTTTCTGCAGCTCCAGAATCCGCATCAGAACCAGGCATGTGAGCCCCAGGAAAAGCAGCCCCAGGAAAAGCCAGTAGTGCTGGGGCAGAAAGACCCAAGGCCAGGGGATCTCTTTCCCAGATGCTGGGGACCTGCCAAGAATGAGATTAGGACATTTATCATCCTAAGGTGCAGAGCAGATGGATAGACTTCCCACATCTCCCACCCCACCCCCCGGAACAAAAGCAGGGGTTACTTCCAGCTGGCACTTAAATAGACCACACACCTGTCTTGCTACTCCTGTAGAAGTAACACCTAAGCTTACAGTATATGAAAAATATTAGACGAAGTTCTTTGCGCCTGTTCTTCTGAACTGTACACAAGCTGCTGTGAAGTCAGTTGTGCTGTTTCCCTTAGCAGTGGGTGTGGGTCTCACACAGCACCAAGAGAACACGATTTTAAGGAATATGACAAAGCAACTGTACAACGGCCCCATTGTCAAAAGGATGGAGGGGCTAGGATAGGACCCAACACTGCTTTTAATTCTGTTTTTGAAACTGACTAGATTTCAGGCTGTCATCCGCAACCCTTTACAATCAATCTCTCTCTCTCTCTCTCATGTTTGAAATGCAAAGGGTCTCCTGTGGTCAGAGATGCACATGCAGGAATTTCTCTGTATACAGTACATCATGGAGGAAGGGTTCGGCGCTATGTGGGTGACGGGTCTGAGATGGCATTAGCTCACGTCAGACTAAGCTGCTCCAGCTCCTCCGTCAGCCCGCCGCTGTCTGATGCCCCATCGGGTTCCTCTTTCATGGGCTTGCTGGTGCTTCCCCTTCTCCACAGCTCCGGCTCGCTCCTGGGGAGGAAACGCAGCAGGGATGTGTTACCACCAGTGTCCCTGCCCCTCCCCGAGCCTCAGAGGCCAGTGGTCCATCCAGTGCAGGATCCCCTCTCTGGCCTCCACTGACATCAGGTGCTTCAGAGGAAAACTGAAGCCCAGAGCACATTGAGGTGTGGGGCACAGCCCCATCAAGGCAAGAGCTCCCTCCTGACCCCAGGAGGGATCTGGTCTGACGGAGCACTTGACACACCCTTACCCTTCTGCGTAGCGGCCTCTGTCCCCCTCACACTCGATTCTGTCTGCCTGTGGCTGGCTTCGGTGCAAGTAGTTGGACGAGTCTGAGCGCAGGATGAAGTATCCATCGGTGGAGTCCTCCTGGAGGCAGCAGGTTTCCCTGGGGATCAGAGGGACCCAGTGACACCCTGGGTTGACCAGGCTCTACCCTTGTGTGAGAGTGGAGGGCTCTGGCCTCCCCGCATGTCCCTACATCTATTGTTAATGATCACATGTTACCTCTCTGTGCTAGGGCTGCTCTCCCACGCTGCCTTGGCTGCCTCCCCCTCAGGTGCTCGCCCACTTTCGGGGCTGGGAAACAGCTGCAGACAAAACCCAAGGGACAGCATGAGCGAAACAGAACAGGAGAGGATCCCCAAGCTGTGCATGCACAGGGTGTCTAGGAGGGGCAGGTGGGAGTGGCCAGGCAGGAACGCATGGCTGTGTGACATGCCGATACAGCCGGTGTCTGTGTGTACGCATGGGAGTGTCGGGGAGGAGCACGTGGGCTGCGTGACAGTACGTGGCAGTGAGCCTGTGAGCTTGTCCAGTCTGAGCATTCATGAACAGGCATGCAGTGGGCTGATGGTACAGGAACGTGATGTGACAGCGCCTGGAGGTACAATGTGAGCAGGCGCAATCCCATGCACGGCTTTGCCCCAACCGGTGTGCAGCGGGATTCCTTACCGTGAGCTGTTTGGGAATGACTGCGATGCTGACTCTCCGACGTGCGGACGCCTGGGATGGAGGGAGGGGAAGCACAGTTAGTGCTGAGTCCCCTCTGTTCTGCTCTAGGCAGCCAAATGGACCATGGGTGCTAACTTCCCCATAGGGCACAGCTCCCACTCAAGGGTCCTGCCAGCCTTGTCCCTCAGCCACCCTCTCCTTAACTCCCCCCTGCTTGCCAGCGGGAGTGGTACTGCATTATGTGGGGGGGGGGGGGATGTCACCCGTACCATCCCCGATGCTGTGGGTGCAAGAGTCGGTCCAGGCCAACCCTCCTCGCTGTGGGGCCACTAATGGGCCTTGCATTTTCAGCTGCAAGGGCAAAGCTTGCGCTACCCCCAGGAGAAGATTAAAGGCCAGGCAGAGGCCCATGACCATCCCCCACACCTACAACCTCAGGAAAGGCTTTGTAACTGTCCCACTCTACCTCCCTACACTAACCCGTGGAGGCCGCCATCCAGCCTGGGCCTGGCCCAGTGCCTGTCACACACACCCCTCCCCCAACCTCAAGCTGCAGGGGGAAATCGCTGTTATGTTCAAACTGTTGCCAGAGAACCACCTCCTTCTAGCCAAGTCTCTGCCTCTCGCTCTGGATACTGGAGCTGGACAGCCCTGCCTGAGACGGGCCCATGGAGCGGTGGGCAGGGGGCTGGGCCAGAGGCTGGGGGACAGGTGCACTCATTACCTGCTGGAACGTTCGCATCAGGGGCAGTTTCAGTCTCTGCTCACTGTCATCTACGGAGACAAAGGGGTGGGGGTGGCTCCAGAGGTGGCCTGATAGCTTCTCATGCCTTGGGCAACTAGTTCCATCTTCCCACCCGCATACCAACCACCCAGGCCTGCCCAGTGCCCTGCTGCCCCACTCTCCTCCTGAGCTCTGTAGACTTGCTGCGACCCCAGTGGCTTATGGGGGAATCTGCCCAGCAGAGAAGCTCAGTGTGGACGGAGCAGGGACAGACATCGTGCTGTTGTCCCAAAGGTCCGTTTGGTTGGATAGTTGCAGCCCCGGTAACTCACAAGGCAGAGAGCTGCTCAGCCAGGGAATCCCAGAGCCTCCCACACAAGGGCCTGGGGAGTGGAAGCGGATGCATTGCACCCCCTGCCTCTGGGCCACGAGGCCTCTAGCGCTGACCCCACACGCTGCTGCATTCCCAGCTGGGCTACCTGCCTGCCCGCTGCGGCCAGGACCGGGGACTCGCAGGCACTCAGAGCTGGAGTCACAGTTAGCCCTCCCGATAGGGCCCTTCTGTGATTTAGGCATCTGGCCCTGTGACTGCAGCCAACAGCTGTCACCAGCGGCACATGGATGCCAGGGACCAGGTGGACTTCTGGTGCAAATGGGAGCAAAATGACTAGCATGTGCCTCCCTGGGCTGAAATGGACTCAGACCACACAGGCTGTTGGGGACCAAACGACTTGCCCAAGGTCACGCAGTGAGTCAGTGGCAGCGCCAGGAACAGAACCCAGGAGTCCGGACGCCCAGCCTTGCGCTTTAACCATTAGGCCACGCTCCCTCCCAGCACCCATGCCCACGGCACCCCTGTTCTCAGCCAGCTGCCGGTTGCGGGAGTTCTGCTGGATCAGCCGCTTCATTTCCTCCAGCTCCGTGTGCTCCCGCAAGTGATGCCTCTTCAGGTTCTCCACGTGCTGCACCATCACCTCTGCTGCCCGGCTCATCCGCGCCTCCTGGGACAGAGAGGGGGGAGCAGGATCAGGCCACCAGCCAGGGCCAATACTACAAAGCCTGAGCCACCCTCCCTGGGCAGCTGCCACCCCTTTTGGTTCTATTCAGGTTCTTAGACCATGCCCGTCACCACGGCATCGGAGCTCAAGCAGAGCCCTGATAAGAGCACTGACTTTAATGGGAGCAGACCCATTAGCCAACCAACAGAGCCCAAAGCAATGCTGTTCAAACAGCCCAAAGGCCTCCCAGGGGCTCCCTCCCCCTTGGCCCTCCCCACCCCCAGCTCCCTGAACACGAACATCCACCGCTGCATCGTCATCTTAAGGACTCCCAAGTGCTTCCTGTGGGCCAGCTGATGTTCAGATTAGCCCCTTTCTGCTTTCCCGACAGCCAGGGGCAGAGGAAGGCAGGATTCCATTGCCCTGGCCAGCTGGATTCAGGCACGAGGAGGATCTGGGACCCAGGAGCGAGCAGCAGGAAGACAAAGCGAGGTGGGAGCTGGGGCAGGAGCTAAGAGGATGCGAGGTAACAGGCCAGCTGGTACCTGGTTAGCATCTGCCCCTGTGCTGGCCAGCCTAGGAGAGGAGCTGTCACTAATGCCAGCAAGCCCAGGGGTGGATCTGCCGGCTAGCTGAGGAGGTTGGGGACCAGAGTCCATGGAGCCAGCCCAAGAGAGCAGGTTCTATAGAGCTCAGCATGGGTTGGCCTCATGGCGCTGAACCTCCCTGCTCCCGGGGGTCAATGCAGCATTGGTCCCCCATACCATGCTCTCCATCGATGGGGCTTCCACTATTGGGCTGGGGGAGCTGCCTGGACACCCTCCCACCCTGGGCTCTTGGACTGCTGGACCCACCTGATGAACGGCCCCCAGCTTCTCTGCTGCGCTCGTCGCCCGCTCAACAGACCCCACCAGCACCGTCAGGCTTTGCTGCAACTGCCTGACCAGCTCCTTGCGCTTGGGGTCGACGCAGGACAGGCCCAGCCTCTGTGGGGGGAAACCAGCAGCAGCTCTGCATGATCTGCACAGGAACCAGGCCCCTCCCTCGCTGGACTAGAATAGCAGCAGACTGCAAAGAATTCAGCCCAGGAGATGCCCCAGCCGGGCTAGGACACCAGGTCCAGCCAGTTCCGCACCAACAGCCCAGCCGTTCAACCGGTGCTGGTGGATGCGGCCAGAGGAGAGCCTCATGTCCCCTATCCATGGTGCAGGACAGCCCAGGCAGCAGCAGGACCAGCTCCCACCACTGAGCCAGATCACTGCTGAGGCCAGCGGGAGTCACCACAACTGCAATGGAAGCTCAACGATTCACAGCAGCTGAGAACCTGGCCACCTGCCCCGGCGGGACGTCCTCAGGTGGAAGCGTTCAAGCCTCTCTGCTGAAGATGCCAGCACTGAAGGAAGGTGCTAGGATGTGGACAGCTCGCCAGTAGGAACTGAGCTGGGATCCACAGGCTAAATCGCACACCGGCTGCTTTGGGCCACTGCCCCAGCGGGGCGGGATTCGAACCAATAGCCTCAAAGCAAAAGGCTTGGGATCCCATTGCCAGTGGCATGACCAGCCAACTCCCCAGGCCGGAGATGACTCCCTCTACCCTGGAACGCACCAGCGGCCACATCCGAAGCCGGGCGATCCGGAGTGCAGGGCGTGACAGTGACGGCCATGCAGGAGTCAGCACCTTTCCCAGCGAAAGAAACACCCCCCCAAGGGGAGCCTTAAACCTGCCAAGAGAGTCTGCGTCATCAGCACCTGTGGGGCAACAACGATTGACCTCGCCTGCTCCCCACTTGGGAGACTTGTCAACAGGGCTGGGATCAGATCGAAATCGAGCACCGGGCTGTCCATGGGGCACACACAGCCAGGATCACCCTCCCCAGCAAGGCACCCCGAACTCGGCCCCACTGACCTGCAGCGCTGCCCGGCACTCCTCCAGCTCCTGCTGAATGTTCTCCTCTGCCACGTCCCGCGCCCGCTCCTCCACCTGCACCCGCCGCCGCAGGGTGAACATGTCGCAACGGAAGGCCAGGGCTAAGTGCGCGAATGCTGCCTACAGAGGGGAGAACAGGGCAGGGGTCAGAGGTCATCTCTGATCCACATCAACAAAGGACAGGGACTCTGTATGTGACTATGAGCAGGGCACTAAGGGCAGAGCTGGGCAGGTGTTTCCAGGCACAGGGAAAGGAATAGGTTTGGGTTGATTCCTTTGGTAGAGCCAGGGGAAGCCACTTCTCCCATTTTACCCCAGTCCGTTTCTGGGTACATCCCTCAATCCCACCGACCCCTCCTGGACAGCTCCAGCACCGCCCCACCCCTCAGCGCTCACCCTCCTGCTCTGCTCCAGCAGGCAACGGGAAGTGCTGGGAGCTGTTTGCGCAGCCCGCTCTGTTCTACGTGTGCCCAACTGTAGTCTCACACCAGTGGGTTTACACTGGGGTAAAGGGAGAGGGGAATGGGGCCCTTTAACCAGCACATCAGTGCAGCTAGGACTGCTCACACAGCTGGGATCCTGGACCGTGTGTGCATTGCTTTTGCAAGGCTCAGAGCACTTGATAGCATTACCATGTACAGTATATATGCACGGAAGGATCACTTCATTTAGGACTAAAATGCAGCCAGCCCTGGGCTGGAACACAGCAGTAGTTTAAATGCATGCGTCAAGGCCACTGTTTGGAGGAGGGGAAGTGAAGCATTTCTGTATGTGGTTGAAAAGGCTAGGGGAATTCAGATAAGAACGAAAGGCGGAAGAATGAGCTTGTGGTTTTGGGCCAGGACACTGAGTCAGGAACTCTAGGTTCTGTTCCTGGCTCTGGGACCCTGGGCAGGTTGCTTCGCCTCTTGTGCCTCACTTTCCCTGTCTGTAAAATATAGACCATCCAATCCTTGGTGTCTCTACTGAGATTGTGAATTGGTGAGCCTGCAAAACAAGGGGGTTCCTGGGGCAGGGCAACTTCAACAGCCTTCAAATGGCCGTAATAACCAATTCTGGTCACTGCTGGATTTGACCTGTCACCTAGAGGGGAGCATTGCTAAACTTCAGCACCACTCTGGCCAGTGGCCTCCTATACCAGACTGATGCCCCGAATCCTGGCGCTGACCCAAGGGGACTGTTCCAGGCTGAAACCCTATTTTACACTGCATGCAGGGACCCTGGTTTAACCCATTCACTGTCGCCATTGGCCTCATGAGAATGCACCACACAGTCTGGGTTGGAGGGGGAGATGCATGAGGCAGCCTGGGTAATGAAAGCCCATACATGCAGCTAGAGGGGACAGTCCTCGGGTGCATCGGTCTCTCATTGCCACGGCTGATCGGCCGAAGGGCAGAGCTTACCTCCACGTCCTGCTCCGTTAAAGCCACTCTGCAAAGGAAGAGCACACGTGGCCGTCAGTGACGCGGGTGACTCAGCGACGCCTAACACCCAGTCAGCGCCCATGGCCTGGCAGTGCCCAGCAGGTAGAGGGCAGTTCCCAGAAGCGCCCTTTTCCTCTGGGGCACGGTTTGCCAATGAGCCCTGTGCACCCCATGTCCCCAGAGTCCAGCGCAGCCCAGGAGTGAGTAGAACCAGGTGCACTCAGGGGAGCTGGGCGTGGTTCAGGATACACAGGTCAGGGGCTGGCTTGACAGAAGTCCTGCATTTATACACACAGCAGGCGCCAATCAGGAAAGCTTCCCCAGGCCCACCAGTGGGGGCCAGACTTGCCCTGGAGGGACCCCCTTCTAGGGCTGAGGGCGGAGTCTTTCCTTGGCCTCTCTGCTGAGTGTCGGGGCAGGAGCAGAGCTGGCTGGGACATTTGCACCTCGGTGTGTCCTCGGCAAGGTTTTTGGGGGCTGGGAAAGAGGAACAGAGTGGTTGACATTATAGCTGGGCGGTTAGGACCCCAGCCTGTGAGGTCACGTTCACATGCCAGCTCTGCCTGATTTGGAGTCATCTGGGAAGCACTCAATCAGGCCCAGCAGCAGGGGTAAAAGTAACTTAAAAGACTTACAGGTACTCCAGAGTCCTGCGGAGGGGGCAGGGCCTCAACTGGAAGAGGCATGGCCTCTACCGGAAGAGGTGGGGCCTTTAAAACCCCGGGGCTTTTAAATCAGGATTTAAAGGGTTCGGGGATCCGGCTGAAGCTAGGAGCCCCAGGCCCGTTAAATCACCCCCGGAGCTACCAGTTGCAGAGGCAGCTGGGAGCCCTGGGGCTTGGGCAGGGGTGAAAGTTATTTACATTTCTTACCCATATGGTCCAATCGCAAGCAATAGGGTTACCATATTTCAACAATCAAAAAAGAGGAGGGGAGGAGCCCTGCCCTAGCCCCGCCCCTGTCCTGCCCTAGCCCCGCCCCTGCCCCTTCCACTCCCTCCCACTTCCTGCCCCCTCAGAACCCCCAACCCCCCCCCCACACACACACCTTGTCCCCTGACTGCCCCCTCCTGGGACCCCTGCCCCTAACTGCCCCCCAGGACTCCACCCCCTACCTAGCCTCCCTGCTCCTTGTCCCCT